>NW_027503061.1:0-42342 GCF_021521415.1 Bidens hawaiensis | reverse complement strand
ATCCTTTGTATAACTTGTATACATCACTTGATCCTCCAAGAATCGGTTTCATCTCGGGTTTTCACCCATTTTTCATTTGAAACCTCATTTCCTTGTAAATGAACCAAGAAAAGAAGATAAACACAATCACAACTCGGTTTTTACCTTGTATTCTTGCTTAAAAACTTGGGTTTTGGATGGATGTTGAAGAATGTAGAGAGGATTTGGAGAGTTGGATATTAGAAAAAAGAAAATGTAATGTGTGTGTGTGTGCAAGGACCGATCGGTCCAAATGGGGAGGTGGGGTGGGACCCACTTCTTCATTTCTAGCCACTCATTCCGATTTCCGTAATCTGGATAATATTTTGGATAATCTGGTTCAGTTCGTTTCTCGGTTAAACGTTTAATTCGGCCTACAACGAGGCCAAAATGGTTGTTTTTCGGCTTAAAAATAAAATTTATATAAAACCGATTTAAAAACTTAAACCATGGCATTTATTAACTTGAAACGTCATATATTAGTTATTACGCATCTTTTTCGGCTTGATCGATCGTCTCTTGCTCGGTTTGGTATTAAAGGTTTCGTTTAACGTACCGACGTACTATTAAATCGAAATCCTTTTTCTGTGCTATAATCCATTTATCCCGAAGCTTTAATACTTCGTAACATCACTAAATATTATATATCTCGTCTATAATTGAACCCTCGATTCATTCGGGTTTCAATAACTATCGATTGTTTGATCGCATAATCAATACGGTGAATTATATATTAACGTACAATCAATACAAATAACCATGTATTCTCGTATAATTACCATGGTAACTCGTGTACCCGACATTACATGTGACGTAACTAACGTCTACCGGTTAGGGTATACCTGGTTTCGTCGGAATCGTTACATGCACCTCCATTAAGTGTACACCGTGTTTCTCCAAAACAAGGTACACAAACTTCGTGAATGGGAACCTGAGATTCCCATAGATGAAGAATGCAGCATACACCCATATCTTGCCCTTGGGGGCATCATACACCGTCTGGTGAGGCTCAGGAAACTCAGGCTCGAAAGGCTCGAGCATGAACTTCTTGACGATGTACTGTTAAAGGTCGACGGAAAGAGCACACTGGCACTCGCCAGCAGTACTCTTATCGTCCTTGTCAGACGCGGACATCGGGTTCTCAGGGTATACGTCGGACTCTTCGGCAGTAACCTCAGGATCATGAGTAGAAGACATGTTGAGGTTGGAAAGAAGAACGATTTCAGGAGAAATGCTCGACAAAAGTTGAGTATTCGCCGGAAATCGCTTAGAAGAAGAAGTGAGTGTGAGTTGAGATGCATCCTCTTCCCCCTTTATATACGCATCGCAATGAATGCGATGAATTTAATGCGGGGGAGAGGGAAAAGCGCAGGCGCAATGAGACGATGACACGTGGAAAGCAAGCTGGCAACAGCTGTCGACAGGACGCGTGCCGTAAAATTCGCGCCCACGCGCCCGAAAACTCGCGCCCACGCGCCTGAAAAAGCGTCTGGAATGACCATATACTGTCACGTCGCCAAAACTTCATGCACGTCCTGAAACTGTCAGAAGAAACCGTCGGACGACGCTAACGTCCCTTCAACAGTTTGGACTGTTCTTATCCTTTCACCAACTCTTCGAATTTCAAAAAGATTCAAAGATTCAAAAATAAGAGGGAATATACCCCCTTACCTTGGTAACCAAGAAACCGTAAGACAAGTGCGGGTACAGTGTCAAGGCGAAACCCTTCACATACTTAGCACCTGCAGGGAATTGAAGCCAAGAATACCTTGGTAACCAAGAAACCGTAAGACAAGTGCGGGTACAGTGTCAAGGAGAAACCCTTCACATACTTAGCACCTGCAGGGAATTGAAGCCAAATATACCTTGGAAGTCAAGTAACTATAAGACGAGTGCGGGTACAGTGTCAAGGCGAAACCCTTCACATACTTAGCACTTGCAGGGAATTAAAACCAAGAAGGATCTTCTTGGCCATGCTTGTGGAAAGGGAAATAACATCCCCGCAGAGCGGGAACGTTGAGAACTAGATTGTTTGAAGCTCCAAGATGGAATTGGTTGTTTAACATAATTGATCACTATGTCTAAAACTACCAAAACCTCGTGAAGAATCTACACAAGTGAACTCGACGCTCCTGACTTGCGAGGAGGTTACACACCTACCCGCATCATACCCAAAGATCAAGCAGAAAAGTTGGGAATTTCTGCACGTGACATTAGGAAACCCGCGGGAAGAATCCCCGCGGAGAACCTTAAAACTAAACCCTTTTCAAAACCCCTTGCTTAAGTCCAAAAGTTCACCTCACTTATTAACAACTCATGAGAAGAACATTGGACTGGGGGGACTTGAAGAGGTAGGTCCCAGCAGAGCCCAGTTGGACCCGCAAGACTCACCTTGAAGAGGGACGTCTGCGCAAAGACCAACTGGTTCCGCAGGATCCACCATGCTCAGAGAGATGACGACCTTACACGCAGTACGCAAGCTGTTCCCGCAGGAAAAGCCTCCCAATGGTGAAGTAGCCCGCCTGTTCCCGCAGCTGCGGATACAAGCCATCAGGGAAGGCTACCCGCACTAATAGCAAGGCTACACGCACAAGCCACTAACTCTCAATAATTCAGTAATGTCACCTGAAGAATGAATGTGCAAGCCGGGAATACTCCCGCCCAAATGAGCCAGTCCGTACGCTTCTGGAGGATCTTTTGTACTATACCTGCCAAGGTATGGACAAAATAGACAAGATCTGACCAAAGCAGCGACAGCTCACTGACAACAGTACGACGAGGAGCACGCTCTAGTACTTAATGTCACTATCAGCCGCTGCCTACTCACCAACCCTTGTCGTGGCACGTACATAGCCTGCAGTTGGTGGAAAAGGAATAGTACACAGCCGGCCATGTCACTATTGTGACATCTGCCCCGATCCGACCCGACCCAGGTACCCGTTTCTCTGACCCGATCTCTTTCTTTTATGATTTAATATTTATTTATACTTATATTTTACCTTTAATAATAATAATATATTTTCTTTCCCGCCTCTTTCTCTCTCTTTCTTTCCGCCGTCCCGTCCCTCTTCCTTCTCCTCTTTTCTTTCCGCCTTCCTTTTCTCTTGTCGCCGTCCCGCCCTCCTGTTTAACCCCTCAGCCTTGTTTCCCTCTTTTTTTGTCCTTTGTTTCTTCCCGCCTAAGGTTGTCTGCGCAGCTCCACGCGCCAGACTCCTTACAAGGAAGCCTGCGTGAAGACCACCTGTTACTGCGATACGCGAGACGAACTGTCCCCGCAGCGCGCTAAGGATTTTAGTTCTTCCCGCGGCGCGCTATGGATACCGTTCTTCCCGCGACGCGCTAAGGAATATAGTTCTTCTCGCGACGCGCTTAGAATTGAAGTTCTTCCCGCGGCGCGCTTAGAAATGTAATTCTTCCCGCGACGCGTTAAGGTTGGTTCTGTCTACCTTCGCGCTCGCGCACTTTTGCCTTCGCGCTCGAAGCTTTCTCGCGCTGTCTTGTGTCCTTTCTTCTGTTTTAACTTGCTTGTTTGCTGTTGATATCTTATCTTCTGTACTGTTGAACTAATCTGCTTTATGTCTGAAAAGTTACTTTCGGCGCAGCATGCGCACCAACCCCATTGGTTGGCAGAAAAAGTGACTGACATTATCTTTGGAGATCTGCTTTTTCCATGCTTGACCAGTACCTTTATCTGACCCGCCCATGCCTGTTACTGTTACCTGTCAGCTTTTCCTTTGCCCCCTGCAGCTGCCATATCTTTTGATATCTTTTGCTTTTGGAATCTTTTACCTTTTGAGATCTTTTCCCCTTTTTCTAGGGATTGTGTTCCCTAGGGTTTCTCTATAAATAATAATAATATTTTCCTAACACATCACACACAAACACTTAATTTAACTTCCTCCTTGCTCTCTCTGCCGTCTTCCTCTCTGCCTCCGTCTTCCTTCCTGTTCTGCCCTGCTTTTCCGGTAATATATTATATAATTTACTTATTAATTATGCTAACTTGTAATCAAGACTTAAAACAAATCATTAAAACAATAATCTTGTTTATAGGTTAACTTGTGCTTGTTTAAAGTTGGTTCTTGCTTTATCTTACACCGCATCGTTTATCAAGTGAGTAATCTCGTATCTAATCCCTTTTTGCTTTTAATGTTTTGGGATGTTCATGTGTTCATACAAACTTAGAGTCTTAAACTGTTTATGAACTTTAGTCGCGCAGTATCCCATGTGTTGAGGACGTAGACTTGGCTGTTTATTTGTATGTGTGGATCATTAACCGTCTTGTCGGTCTATTCCGCAGTTCTCATGGTACCATTAGATGAACACGGGAGAACTATCGTTTATGATTTTCTCTTTTGTTTACACTTGCACAGTCTTTCTTGTTTGTGAGCTCAATTGTGAGCACTGGCAGTCTATGAATCTTAGAGTTGGTCCCGATCAGATTACACCCTTGTTGAAAACCAGACATACACATGTTGCGCTCAGATTTATTGTTATCTATGTATTGTATTAAACTTGATTTCTCACCAACACGCAAGTGTTTGACGTTTATTTTAACACATGTTCAGGTTTGCTGTAGCTGTTTTTGGAGCTTATGGACACATATGACGTTTTTACTTTTGGACTTAGATTAAAATGCATCAAGACAAGTTATTGCTGTTCGAATATTATGATTTATAATATATTGATTTATGTTGATTTATGTTATCTTCTGTCTACTTTGCGCGTGCGCGAATGAATGTATTTATTAAATATTGACACCCAATAGTGTCACGAGTAATGAAACAATATGTGGCGCCCCGATGTATAATCCGCCTTTGGTCGGGGTGTTACAGATTGGTATCAGAGCTCGTTGACTTTAGGATAGGTGGTTAGACGTAACGGCCTAGAATACCTAAGAGTCCCTTCTCGCGCATGAGAGAAATCTCATGTTTGCGCGCTTATTGTTAATTACTCGTTATTTATGAATATGCTCGCGCCTGCGCAGTATATGATTTTATGTTTTATTCCGCGATATTTCGATTTTTGTTGAATTTCGATTTTTATTGATTTTACTTACATATTCGTTTGTTGGATTTGAAAATCCGAAAAGTCATGGTGATACATGAATAGTTGATTTTCAATTTCCATTTACGATTAGGTTCTGAGGTTGGAGACTTGAAAAGTCATGGTGATACATGAATAGTTGATTTTCAATTTGCATTTACGATTATGTTCTGAGGTTGGAGACTTGAAAAGTCATGGTGATACATGAATTGTCAACCTCCAATACTCATTTTCTTGTATATTTTATATTGAAGATTGAAAAGTCATGGTGATACATGAATCGTCAATCTCCAATACTCGTTTGCTCGTATATTTTAAATTGGGAATTCGGAAAGTCATGGTGATACATGAATTGTCGATTCTTGATTCGAATTTGTTACCTTTATTAAGTCTGCATTTTGGGTCATTTATTTTACTTTAACTTTTGACAGTAACTGACTCCGCGAAACCAAGCTTTATAAGGTTATACTTTGCGATAAAACCAAGATATTAACTAAAATTAAAATTTTTATAGAATGCCTCCGCTATCAGCTCGCCATCTCAAGAAGAAAGAAGCCGCGCGCAGACGTTCGCTGCAACGTTCCCAGGAAATGGCCGCCGCAATAGCCCAAGCTTTGAGCCAAAACAATACCAACACCTCTGGTTACAACATTAAGTCCTTTAACGCGGGTAACCCTCCAAAGTTCACAGGTCTTGAAGGAGCCACCGTGATGCTCCAGTGGCTTGAGAAAATAGAAAACACTTTCCTCCACACCCAATGCCCCTCAGACAGACGAACCCTATATGCCTCTAGTGTCCTGGAATCAAGGGCGCTTACTTGGTGGAATGGAATAGCTCATGCGCGTGGCGCAGAAGCTGCTTCCAGCATGCTCTGGGAGGAATTTAAGGAAATTCTGACGCGAGAATTCTGCCCTCCCAACGAAGTTAAGCGCTTGGAGGAAGAATTTTGGAATCTTAAGCAATACAGTGGCGAAGCGCGCGAGTACGCGACGCGCTTCCATGAACTAAGCCTGCTTGTCCCTCACCTTGTTACCCCTTCCCGCCGAGCCATAGAGAAATTCCTTGGGGGTCTCCCCATGGAAATTCAAGATTCTGTATGGGCCAGAAACCCAGTTACCCTCTCTGACGCCATCGAGTTGGCCGCTGTGCTCAGCGACAACCATGTCAGAGCAGGAACCCTGTTCCTGCGGGGAACTGAGAAGACCAAACCCACCAAGACTGCCCCTGAACCAACAGAAACCAAACCAGAACCCTCAAACCGTAACAACCTCAAGCGCAGGCGCAAAGCCTATGCGCTTACCAACCCGCCCATTGTCCAGCAACCCACCTACCAACCTCCAGTTTATGCGCCTAACCCACTGTCAGCCTACCCAACACCTCCTATAGTCCACAACTATGCCTTAACCAATCCCGCACTCCCTGCCCCGCCAACTAAGAAACCCTACACAGGAAACCACCCCTTTTGCCCAACCTGTAGACTCCACCACCCACCTCAAGTCCCATGTCGACTTTGTAACCGATGTGGCCGCGCTGGTCACCTTGCAGAAAACTGTAGAGTCCTTCCCGCCAATCCAATTGCGCCAACACCACCAACCTACCTGCAGAACCCACAACCAACCTACCCTAACCCACGACCCAGGTCGTGCTATAACTGCGGTGATCCCAGTCATTTCCGGAACGCATGCCCGAGACTACAAGTTCAGATTACGCAAGCGAATCCGGTGAACCAGATTTCGAACCAAGTGACACGCGGACGAGCTTTTAACATAACCGCGCACCAAGCGCAAGCGAATAATGACGTAGTTAATGGTACATTTTTGCTTAATGGATTTTATGCTTCTGTACTTTTTGATACTGGCGCCGATCGAAGTTTTATCTCTCGCGCCTTTGAGCAGAAGCTTGCGCGACCGCGCGATAACTTAAAAGAAGATTTTTCAGTTGAATTGGCTAATGGTGAAACTATTTTAATTAACTCTGTGATTAAAGATTGCACGCTTAACCTTAACGAAAACGATTTTCTGATCGACCTCATCCCCATGCCTCTTGGAAGCTTTGATGTTATCATTGGTATGGACTGGCTTACGCATAATCGCGCCGAAGTTATTTGCGCCAAGAAGATGATTCGCATACCTCGAGAAAATGGTGATCTTCATATCTACGGCGAGAAACCCTCCAGTGGTCTTAAGCTTATGTCTTGCGCCGAAGCCCAAAGACTCATGCGGAAGAAGTGCATTGCATTTCTAGCCCATGTGGTTAAACCTGCTGAAGAGAAGAAGCTTCGCGATATCCCTGTTGTGCGTGATTTCCCTGAAGTTTTTCCTGATGATCTTCCTGGTATCCCTCCCGCTCGTGAAGTCGAGTTTCGTATTGATCTTGTCCCTGGTGCTTCCCCCGTAGCTAAATCTCCTTACCGTCTTGCGCCCGCTGAGATGCAAGAATTGGCAAGCCAACTTCAAGAGTTGACTGCTAAAGGATTCATCCGCCCTAGCTCTTCGCCCTGGGGTGCTCCGGTGTTGTTCGTTAAAAAGAAAGATGGATCGTTTCGCATGTGTATTGATTACCGCGAGTTGAACAAACTCACCATTAAAAACCGGTATCCCTTACCGCGCATTGACGACCTCTTTGATCAACTCCAAGGTGCCTCTTGTTTTTCCAAGATTGATCTCCGCTCTGGCTATCACCAGTTGCGCATCCGCGATGAAGATGTTCCGAAGACTGCTTTTCGAACTCGCTATGGCCATTTTGAATTCTTGGTCATGTCCTTCGGTTTAACCAACGCACCCGCCGTTTTCATGGATCTAATGAATCGGGTGTGTAGGCCTTTCTTGGATAAATTCGTGATTGTGTTTATCGATGACGTTCTGATTTATTCTAAGACCAAGGCCGAGCATGAGCAACATCTCCGATTGGTATTGCAAAAGCTTAGAGCCGAGCAGCTCTTTGCTAAGCTTTCCAAGTGTGAATTCTGGTCTGATGAAGTACAGTTTCTTGGTCATGTTGTAAACAAGATGGGTATTCATGTCGACCCATCCAAGATTGAAGCAATCAAGAACTGGATTACGCCGACCACTCCTTCTGAGATCCGCTCCTTTCTGGGCTTAGCTGGTTATTACCGGCGATTCATTTCGAACTTCTCGAAGATCGCTTTGCCTTTAACAGCTTTAACGCACAAAGGTAAACCGTATATTTGGGGCTCGAAGCAAGAAGAAGCCTTTCTAACGCTCAAGCGTTTGTTGTGTGAAGCTCCTGTTCTTGCGCTACCTGAGGGTAATGATGATTTTGTCGTGTACTGCGATGCCTCCAACCAAGGTCTCGGTTGTGTTCTTATGCAACGAGGCAAGGTTATCGCTTACGCATCAAGGCAACTCAAGGTTCATGAAAAGAATTATACAACTCACGATCTCGAACTTGGTGCAGTTGTTTTTGCCTTGAAGATCTGGAGACACTACCTTTATGGTACTAAGTGTATCCTTTACACCGACCATAAAAGCCTTCAGCATATCTTTGATCAGAAGGAACTTAACATGAGGCAACGCCGATGGAACGAACTCATCAGCGATTACGATTGTGAGATCCGGTATCATCCTGGTAAGGCTAATGTGGTAGCCGATGCGCTCAGCCGAAAACCCTGCCAGCTTAACTGTATTTTGCCGCGCACGCAGCTTCACTTCGCGCCGATCCAAAGCAACCTTGAATCGCGCATTCGTGACGCGCAGCGCGCATCCATCAGTAATGGTAGCCTTCGCGCCGAGTTAGCGTGTGGCGCGGAAGCTCATTTTGTCCCTAATCTGAGTGGAATTCTCTGCTATCTTAATCGCATCTGGATTCCCTTTGATGAGAATCTTCGCGCTGATATCCTGAGTGAAGCGCACAAATCTCGGTATTCTATTCATCCTGGCGCTGATAAGATGTACAAGGATTTGCGCATTACTTATTGGTGGCCCGGTATGAAAAAGGATATTGCTGTGTTCGTAGCTAAATGCCTGACTTGTTCTAAGGTAAAAGCTGAACATCAACGCCCATCTGGTTTGCTCGAACAACCAGAAATTCCTACGTGGAAATGGGAATGTATAGCGATGGACTTCATTACCAAGTTACCTTTGACAGCAAGCAAACATGATAGCATTTGGGTAATAGTGGATCGATTGACTAAGTCTGCTCACTTTCTGCCCATTCGTGAAAACTACCGTGTTGAGCAACTCGCGCAGCTTTATGTCAAGGAAATTGTCTGCCGCCATGGTACTCCTTTGAGCATCATATCCGATCGCGATGGCCGTTTTATATCTCGCTTTTGGAAATCTCTCCAATCTGCGCTAGGAACTCGCTTGGACATGAGTACGGCATATCATCCTCAGACTGACGGTCAGTCTGAGCGAACTATTCAAACTCTTGAGGATATGCTCCGATCTTGTGTTCTTGATTTTGGAGGTAATTGGGATTCACACCTGCCTTTGATTGAGTTCTCTTATAATAACAGCTATCATTCCAGTATCGGTATGGCCCCATTTGAAGCACTTTACGGTCGTAAGTGCCGCTCCCCGATCTGTTGGAGCGAAGTGGGTGAAACTCAAATCACAGGACCCGAACTTGTTCAAGAGACAACCGATAAAATCGCCAAGATCCGTGATCATCTGCTGACTGCCCGAAGCCGACAGAAGAGTTACGCAGATCGTAGACGGAAGCCTCTCGAATTTCAAGTTGGTGATCTTGTTCTCCTCAAAGTGTCGCCTTGGAAAGGTATTGTCCGCTTTGGGAAGAAAGGTAAGCTTGCTCCTCGATATGTTGGACCATTTAAGATTCTCGCGCGTGTAGGAAAAGTTGCCTACAGACTTGACCTGCCGCCCGCGCTCAGTAATGTGCATCCAACGTTCCATGTATCCAATCTCAAGAAGTGTTTAGCTGACGAGAACCTTCACATTCCACTTGATGAAGTTCAAGTTGATGAATCTATGCATTTCGTTGAGAAGCCTGTTGAGATTATGGATCGCGAGGTTAAGCAAACCAAGCGCAGTCGCATCCCTATCGTGAAAGTTCGTTGGGAGTCCAAGCGCGGAGCCGAGTTTACATGGGATAGGGAAGATCAAATGAAGATCAAGTACCCGCACCTGTTCTCTGCGCAACCTACTTCGAGATAAATTTCGGGACGAAATTTCTTAAAGTAGGGGAGACTGTGACATCTGCCCCGATCCGACCCGACCCAGGTACCCGTTTCTCTGACCCGATCTCTTTCTTTTATGATTTAATATTTATTTATACTTATATTTTACCTTTAATAATAATAATATATTTTCCTTCCCGCCTCTTTCTCTCTCTTTCTTTCCGCCGTCCCGTCCCTCTTCCTTCTCCTCTTTTCTTTCCGCCTTCCTTTTCTCTTGTCGCCGTCCCGCCCTCCTGTTTAACCCCTCAGCCTTGTTTCCCTCTTTTTTTGTCCTTTGTTTCTTCCCGCCTAAGGTTGTCTGCGCAGCTCCACGCGCCAGACTCCTTACAAGGAAGCCTGCGTGAAGACCACCTGTTACTACGATACGCGAGACGAACTGTCCCCGCAGCGCGCTAAGGATTTTAGTTCTTCCCGCGGCGCGCTATGGATACCGTTCTTCCCGCGACGCGCTAAGGAATATAGTTCTTCTCGTGACGCGCTTAGAATTGAAGTTCTTCCCGCGGCGCGCTTAGAAATGTAATTCTTCCCGCGACGCGTTAAGGTTGGTTCTGTCTACCTTCGCGCTCGTGCACTTTTGCCTTCGCGCTCGAAGCTTTCTCGCGCTGTCTTGTGTCCTTTCTTCTGTTTTAACTTGCTTGTTTGCTGTTGATATCTTATCTTCTGTACTGTTGACCTAATCTGCTTTATGTCTGAAAAGTTACTTTCGGCGCAGCATGCGCACCAACCCCATTGGTTGGCAGAAAAAGTGACTGACATTATCTTTGGAGATCTGCTTTTTCCATGCTTGACCAGTACCTTTATCTGACCCGCCCATGCCTGTTACTGTTACCTGTCAGCTTTTCCTTTGCCCCCTGCAGCTGCCATATCTTTTGATATCTTTTGCTTTTGGAATCTTTTACCTTTTGAGATCTTTTCCCCTTTTTCTAGGGATTGTGTTCCCTAGGGTTTCTCTATAAATAATAATAATATTTTCCTAACACATCACACACAAACACTTAATTTAACTTCCTCCTTGCTCTCTCTGCCGTCTTCCTCTCTGCCTCCGTCTTCCTTCCTGTTCTGCCCTGCTTTTCCGGTAATATATTATATAATTTACTTATTAATTATGCTAACTTGTAATCAAGACTTAAAACAAATCATTAAAACAATAATCTTGTTTATAGGTTAACTTGTGCTTGTTTAAAGTTGGTTCTTGCTTTATCTTACACCGCATCGTTTATCAAGTGAGTAATCTCGTATCTAATCCCTTTTTGCTTTTAATGTTTTGGGATGTTCATGTGTTCATACAAACTTAGAGTCTTAAACTGTTTATGAACTTTAGTCGCGCAGTATCCCATGTGTTGAGGACGTAGACTTGGCTGTTTATTTGTATGTGTGGATCATTAACCGTCTTGTCGGTCTATTCCGCAGTTCTCATGGTACCATTAGATGAACACGGGAGAACTATCGTTTATGATTTTCTCTTTTGTTTACACTTGCACAGTCTTTCTTGTTTGTGAGCTCAATTGTGAGCACTGGCAGTCTATGAATCTTAGAGTTGGTCCCGATCAGATTACACCCTTGTTGAAAACCAGACATACACATGTTGCGCGCAGATTTATTGTTATCTATGTATTGTATTAAACTTGATTTCTCACCAACACGCAAGTGTTTGACGTTTATTTTAACACATGTTCAGGTTTGCTGTAGCTGTTTTTGGAGCTTATGGACACATAGGACGTTTTTACTTTTGGACCTAGATTAAAATGCATCAAGACAAGTTATTGCTGTTCGAATATTATGATTTATAATATATTGATTTATGTTGATTTATGTTATCTTCTGTCTACTTTGCGCGTGCGCGAATGAATGTATTTATTAAATATTGACACCCAATAGTGTCACGAGTAATGAAACAATATGTGGCGCCCCGATGTATAATCCGCCTTTGGTCGGGGTGTTACAACTATCAGCCGCTGCCTACCCACCAACCACCAGCATGGCACGTGCGTAGCCCACAGTTGGTAGAAAAGGAATATTATACAGCTGGCTGTACCTGCTTGGAAACCTACCTTCGGCTATAAATACTCCAACACCTTGGAACGGTATCATTATCATATACATCTTATACCATCACATATCTTATCTGCTCTAGCTATTTCTCTTAATATACATTTATATTCAGAGAAATCTAGTCTGATTCTCACGCCGGAGGGTGGTCACAAGGAGGTACCCCCCCCCCTTCTCAGTGACGAGCTCACGGTGTCTGTTTTGCAGGTCATCAGAAGAATAACCATCTTTGCCGGACCTAACCCTCGTGGGAAACATCTACTTGACCCTAAGATTATCCGTAATCTGCCGGGGTCACTTAGTGTTTCTTCAAACACATATATGATTGATTCAGTAGCCGCTAGCTAGCTCATCTTTCACATCTCGGTATATATACACATCTATATATCTGTACTACCAGATTTTCATTCCTCCTATTAATCTGTATAGTTTATGCTAGATCTAATTAAAGTACCCACAACGGGGCTCTCTTTTGGCTCATCCGTGGCCTAGGTGACGCCTAGTTGGAAGAAGAGGGGGGGGGGGGGGCAGACGTCTGGCCAGGGCGAACTTCTTCGTCCAGCTGGTGTGCGGAGAAGAAGGAGAGAGGAGAGAGAATGGAAGAGCGAGAAATGGAGTAAAGGAGGAGAGAGGTGGGTGGGTGGTGGTGACATGGCGGTCTGGCCTTCGTCTCGCGTTGTGGATGCTCTTAGTTCATGTTTCAAACTTCTTGCGGATTTCATCATAGTAAAGAGGTGAGTGATGAATTAGTTAGATTCAGACACTTAAAGTTTCTAGTGTTTATAATTTGTACACGATCTAAATAACCAAACAAAAATAAAGGGATATTGTTAAGAGGGTGTTTGAGAAATGTGTGTTCTGCAACATCCGCTAACTAGATTTCTACATCAAAAAATCTATAAATGTTATTGATGTTTTGAATTACTTGTTTTTTAATCTAATGATTTTTGTTTAGAGCATAATGAGGATGAAGACAACAAATAGCGAAGTGAAATCATGGCCATGGTTCTTTCTGGTTTGGTTTGTAAGCAATTTTTTTTCTCTTTGCTGGTGTTAAATAATATTTCCATAACAACTTTTATATTTATTATAGGTGAGAAAAGTCGATTAAAATTAAAATAATAACATACGATATAAATACATTATGTAATAGAAAATGATAGAATGCTCTATTTGTTTTTTCTTTTTGAACGGTGACTTTCATAGTGATTGAACAATTAACCACAGCTCTTGGAGAGAGCCCCAACCGCCCCACTCGGACCAAGATTATGTTGTCTTAACCGGGCCCACGCTTGGCATCCGAGTTTAGCTAGGCGTTCCACGAGAAAATTTCGAGCCCCCTGCCACTTGACAGGAGTTGTCCGCCCATCCGAGTTTAGCTAGGCGTTCCACGAGAAAATTTCGAGCCCCCTGCCACTTGACAGGAGTTGTCCGCCCACAAGAGCAAGCTCTCTGGGAAGGGACACTCTAATAGAAAACTCGTGTCGCCATCAAGATTCGAACATGAGAGGCCAACCGGCATCAAGTTCTTACCCATCTTTTGGCTGGCCACTTGAGCTAGCCCAAGTGGTTAAAATGGTTACTTTGTAAAAGTATATATATAACGATAAGTTAAAATGGGCATATACAAAAGTTAAATATTTTGAAAAATAACGATAAAATGGTCATTTATTAAATTATGGTAAAATGGTCATTTATTAAATTATTATTAATTAATATGGGTATATATAATACTTTAATGTGTTTATAAGGGCATATATAATATTTTAGTTACTTTGTAAAAGTATATATATATATATATATATAACTATCTATATAAATGCCTACAATAAAATCCTATGTGTCACCCTCACATCACTCCCCCATCCCTCTCAAGTCACCAGATTGTTTGATTTCAAAATAAAGCCTTCTCATGCTTTCTTTCCAAATTCGTAGGTTTATCATATAACCTAAAAAAATTAATATTTGAATATAATATATATATCTATATATATACTCGATTCTAACAAATTGCAAACATATAAATATTAAAAAGTTAACGTGAAATACTAATTACTAAACAATAATTTAAAATATAGCAGAAGTAGAACTAGATATCTCACAAATTTCATATCTATTATATTCATATATTATAAAATAATATTCAAATACTTTTAACTTTATATACTTTATCCATCATTCAAAATAACAATGCCATATTATTAATTAATAAAATTTCAAAATTCGTGGGTTTATCATATAACCTAAAAAAAATTTAATATTTGAATATCTAACTATCTATATTCTTAATCGAAAAAACCCAAACGCTAAAAAATATAATAACAAACTAATATATATGTATTAAATTAAAACAAAACTACGTTAAAAAATAAAATAACTCATCATAAAATAACAAAACGCTTAAAAATAAAAACTTAAATAAACCCCCGTAACACGGGAGGATCAAACTAATATATATATATATATATATATATATATATATATATATATATATATATATATGATATTTTAAGTTTTGCTTGGATATATATGATATTTGTAATGTTTATAAGGGTATATATGAAATTAATTCTTAAAGTAATTATCTTAATTGAATTAAAATGCCCACATATGTTTCCTCATATCACACCCACCATTTGAAATTAGAGTCTAATCTAGTCGAATATCTTCTCTTTTGAAATTAGAGTTTAATCTAGTGGAACATCTTCGCTTGGTTATTAAAAAGATTTGAGGTAATGTGTTTGATCAGATGCAACAGTGCGTCTAAGTAGTCATCATTTTTTATATCTAACCACTAAGTAAATGATGGTGATATTTAATGAAAATGGATTGTATACTAATATGATCAATACTTGCACGAACTCTTGCAACTGATTAAACATGTCGCCTCTAATCTTTTTAGCAAAGCTCAATGTGTTCTAGAGTTAAGATGTACCAATGAAAACCTAGGTTCAGCTAATTGGGTGTGAAAATATTAAAGAAGTGTGTTTCTATGTTTGGTTTATATATATATACATATGTTAGATTTTCAAAACTTGCTTAAAGACGAGTTGGCATGCCAAAAATATGTTTTTAAGAAACTTGCAGCAAATCATAGTTGTTTTCTTAATTGTTTAAACTTACCAATTATTCTTGTATGATAAAAAATATGCATACGGTAAGTACATATAGTAATATGTTAGTAAAACATTCCAATCTCACATTTGTGATCTTTATGCGATTCTAACTAATAAATCTAACTTTAAAGTAAATATGTTAATCTAATATCCCAACATAAATGTCTCCTTTTCATCCCGACCTTTTGAAACTAGAGTTTTAGTGGAACATCTTCGCTTTGAGGGTTAGTAGAAAGATTCGAGATGAGGCATTTGATTAGATGTAAGAGTGCGTATAAGTATTCATCATTTTCGATATCTGACCACCAACTTAACGATGGTCAAGGTGAGATTTAATGAAAATTGATTGCATACCGATACGAGCAATACTTGCACACACTCTTGCATCTGATAAAACATGTCATCTCTAACCTTTTTAAAAAAAGCAACGCTTAATGTGTTCTAGAGTTAAGATGTTCCATTGAAACCCTAGGCTCGGATAATTGGGTGTGAAAAAGGTGAAAGGTGTGTTTGTAAGTTCGATTGAGATTTTTTATTTTTGTGTTAGAGTTTTGCAACATTCATATAAATAAGTTCACGTGTTAAAAGTTTTTAAGAAATTACTGTATAAACATATATTACTATGATAACCTTTAAAAACTTGCTACAAAATCCAAGTTTTTTTTTACTATTTAAAACTTACCTAAAAAATCTGTTTGATAATAGAGGCATGCGGTACATATGATAATATGTTAGTAAACATCTTAGATCCCACATTTGTCATCTTTATGATGTTTCAATCACCGTGCTACTTAATAAACCTAACATGCCCTATTGACAAAAACTATTCTAAGTTCAAACAAATACCTCTTTAGTTGAGATCACCACCAACCAAATTTGAACTTGGGACTGTTATTAGCCAATAGGATATAGTTTGGATTTTTTAAAACCAATATTCCTTAAATTAATTATGTTTATCTAATATGCCCACCACATAAATGTCACCTTTTCATCCTCACCTTTTGAAACTTGAGTTTTAGTGGAACATCTTCGCTTTGAGGGTTAGTAAATAGATTTGAGGTGAGGAATATGATATGATGCAAGAGTGCGTATAAGTATTCATAATTTTCGATATCTAACCCCCAAATTAACGATGCTCAAGGTGAGATTTAATGAAAATGGATTGCAGCAATACTAGCACACACTCTTACATCTGATTAAATATGTCATCTCTTACCTTTTTAATTAGCAACTTGTGTTCTAGAGCTAAGATGTGCCAATGAAACCCTAGGTTCAGATAATTGGGTGTGAAAAAGGTGAAAAGTGTGTTTGTATGTTCGATTGAGATTTTTTTTCGTGTTAGGGCATGTTTGGGATTGAGTTTGAAAATGTGTATTGGCTTATTGGTATTTTCAAAAATCCAATAAGTTTAAATGTGTTTGGCAATCACAAAAAACTTTCTTATTTTATCTTTTTGAAAAGGGTTAAAAAGCAGTTTCAAAAGCTCTAAATCCTGGCTTTTCAAAATGGTTTTTTGAAAACGTCAATAAGCATTTTTCAAACTCAATCTCAAACATGCTCTTATAGTTTTGCAACTTGTTTATCAACAAGTTAACGTGTCAAAAGTTTTTAAGATGTTACCGTATAAACATATATTATTATAATAACCTTTATAAACTTGCTACAAAATTCAAATTGTTTTCTTGACTATTAAAAATTAACTTACCAAAAACTTAAATATGATAATAAATGCATTCAGTACTAGGGCTGTTCAAAACCGGATATCCGAAGTTTCGGATATCCGAAACCGGATATCTGAACATTTCGGATTGTGAAAATCACTATCCGAATCCGAATCCGAAACTTCGGATATCCGAACCTCGGATATCCGGATATCCGAAAAAGAAACAAAAAAACTTGTGTCGCCGTGGGCCGGAGACGGAGACGGATAACCGGCCGGAGACAGAGGCGGATAACCGGGTGGAGACGGAGACGGATAACCGGGTGGAGACGGAGACGGACAGGTGCCGCCGTGACTATGTGAGGGAAAGGGGCGCCGCGATTGTGTGAGAGAAAGTGACGGAGATGGAGACGGATGGCCGCTGCTGCATATTTGGGTTTGTGTGACCGGAGATGATGAGGGTTACAACCGGAGACGGCGAAGGTTAGTGTGAGAGAAAGATGGTCGCTGCTGCTGCTGTTGCATATTTGGGTTGTTTGTTATGACTTATGTGAGTAGGTAGGGTTTTTTATTATGTATAATAATATAAAATAAAATTAAAAAATTAAAATACTGGATAGTTCGGATAATTCGGATATCCGAAAAATCTGAAAACTGCTATCCGAATCCGAATTTTCGAATATCCGAAAATTCGGATAGTTCGGATACGGATAGTCGGATAATTCGGATACGGATTCGGATTCGGATAGTTTTGAACACCCCTATTCAGTACATATGATAATATGGTAGTAAAACATCTTGATCCCACATTTGTGATCTTTATGATGTTTCAATCACCATGCTACTTAATAATCTAACATGTCCTATAGACAAATAACAATCCTAACTTCAAACAAATACCGTTTTAGTTGAAATCACCACCAAACAAGGCGGTAATCATTGTTTGTCGGTCTTGTATGGTCTAGTATTCATATCCACCAACTTTAATGGAGTTGCAGTTGTCGTAGCTTTGTCTTTAGTGTTTAAGAAATTGTATCAAATTTTCAATCCCATGTAACCAACCGAGTTTTTTTTTTTGTTGGGAGTTTGTTACTTTCTTAACCTCTAGTCGAGAAGTTTCGACTACAAATTAAGGAAGAATTACATATATCTCTCCCTAACTTATACAACTGTATATGTTTTTTCAAAATACAAGTTTTTAATGCTTAATGTGCAATGGTCATGAAGCATGGTTTGGGAAAATATTCAATTGTTTAAGTTTAGAGGGAGATATATGAAATTGCTACCTTAATTAAAGCGAGGGGAGATGAATACTTGACCATCGTAAGAACCTAAAACCGGTCGGTGAAGTTAAAGATGTGGTCACCAATACGATACATGCATGTAGACACATAGTCAAGATATGTACATATAACACTCCTCTTTTTTTTTCAACCTCGTCTTTGTTGTGGCCGGTCAGTAAGAAAAACTTTGGTTAACGTAAGATTTCATGAAAAGTGGATCTGTAATAAATATGACCACTAGTTAATTAATCTCGTAAATAAATATTGACGTTTTCCTCTGGAAACAAGCAATCGTAATAAACGATGATTATGTGCTGGTCTTACTGGCAACCTTCTTCCTTGAATAATGAATATGCATTCAAGTATGTGAATGTATAACATAATTGGCATAGTAACACATTATGTTTATTCTCATATATTATGTAGATTCTGTACAGAAACAAATGTGTGTTGAAATTTATTAGATGTTAATTGTTTTTTACGTTTCGGGTGCTACTACAATCACTAGTACAGAAGACGGCTAAAGATGCGGTCGATTTCCCCCACAAGGTGCGGGTCAAGGACCGCACCTTATACCATCGAACCATTTGTTAAAATACAACCGCATCTTCTTCGAACTGCATCTTCAGCTCATTTAAATGAGAACCACGCCTTCAGCTTCATCCAAATATGAACTGCTTAACCTGAACCTTTTAATATGAACCTGCTGGTATGCTAGTATCCAAAAGATGGTGTTCTTATGACCGCACCATTTGATTCTTTTTTATTTTTTTTAGTTTCCAGATAATAAATAATATTATAAATAACATAATACGAATTTCATGAAAACCCAAAAGATAATAATATACAAAATTTCATTGTCACAAATATATATATAGGTTTAAAAATAAAAGTAATACATAATAACTTTCAAAACGACATCTTCATTCTAACCACTTGTACCGATTTTTTCTTTCTTGCAACTTGACCCGACGTCTTCATTATCGCAAGTCAAACCATAGAAATCACCTAACAAAACATATTGCATTAGTAAAATGAAGCATAAAAATATGTAAGTGTTTTCGATAAGAAAATGAAGGTGTTCGTTTATGTCCGTTCACTAACAAAATAAACAAACGGTTCACTAGCATTAATGAATGAACATAAACGAATAAACATGTCAGCTTCAAATTAAAGAAAATTCCAAATAGATCGGTTGTTTGATTATCAAGGGTATTTCTGGTATTAGGCAATTTTGGGTCACAAGTTTCCAAGTTATTGCAAATTGAGCACATAACATATATTTTATGATCCGACTTCTCACAAGTCAAACTACAAGTTTTAGCACACAAGATCATTTCGGGACAGTTTGTTAATGGGTCATAAACTCAGCAATTATGACAATTTTAGTCAACAACAAGTTATCTTTTAGGTTTGAGCAGTTGATATAAGCAAACATTAAAAATGGTAGAATTTGGGCTAACCTTGAGATGCCTCAACAGTCCAGCCCTCAAGTATTTGTACCGGTTTGTTGTTGGTCCATAGATATTAACTAAATACGATTATCAAAACATTAGTACTTGCGTAAAAATATGTGTGTGTACATACATATTGTTACATAAACCAGTTTTTTAAAACTAACCGCATTTAAATAACATCTTCAAAAAGATTTGATTTTACCACTTCAGGCTCGTAATTGTCTTCATTAACCTAAATTAACAAAAAAAAACTGTTATAACACTAACAAATCAAACTAAATGAACAAAAGATATGAGAGTAAATGGGCCGGCTACCAGTTGATAAAATGAACTGCTCGCGAAGTTCTCATCGTGAAATTGTGGTGAGACACGACCCACTTGATCAGTCTAAAATAACAACAAATTGTTATAATATAAACAAATCAAACTAAATTAAAAAAATATATATTAGAGTAAATCGGTTGACCTTTTGTGAACATAAAGTTAAAGTGCCTGTGGTGTCATTGTCATTTATTTGTGGCGAGTTACTTGTATGACTCGGTGAAGAAGAACTCAACTCCACTCTCAGAGTACTAGGTGACTTGCTCGGTGCATTTTGTCTTCAAATTTGCACATTTGAATATGAACTGGAAAGCAATGTTGAGCCATCACCCCATAGTATGAACTGAAGTTGGCATCTATTTCCCGGTCATCATGTAGCGGCTGATTATTTTCATCAAATCTTATAGATAACTTGCCCTCAAGAATATTCGTTAAAAAAGTAGCAATCCCGTGTGAGGATTTCTTTATGCTACTCATACCTATGGTGAGTGAAAGTCAAATATCTTAATTAATTATTAGGGGTGTTCGTGTCCAGGTTTTCGCAAAAGTTTTAACATATCTGAATACAATTTGCACACTATCACATTTTAAAAAGATGCTAGAATACATCAAAATAAATAAGGCATTGGATGCAGTATGCATTACCAGTTCATATATGGTATATCTAATATAAAATATATACGAGACCAATTCATATTTAGTTAATATGTATATAATTTTTTGACTTTTAGGGATGGAATTAGGCGGTTAATTTGGATAGATAGAGATCAAATGGTGTACATACTAATCCACCGCCAAGGTTAATTTGTTTCTAAAATGTAAATTGTAACATTTATATTATATGGTTATTGAAACAACAAATAAAACAAACAACAATCATAATCATACAAACAATAAAACATGTCTTTTTACTATTGTTTCACGATGTTAACCGTGGAGCTCGGTCGTTGATGCTATTGATGTAACTCCGCTATTTTGAATGACACTCTTTTTATAACAAGCAAGTGGCAGAAGAGTACGGTCAACTATTTGTTGCGGGGCAAGATTTGTACACTTATATAAAAGTACCATGTCTTTTCGGACCTTTTCACCATCTTTAGTTTTACCTTAAATATTTAATAAATAAGCCTAACAAGCTATCACATACGTTTTTTTTCTATATGCATAACATCTAGACAATGTCCTACCTTTAAATCTTTCTAGTAAGGTAAATCCCAAAAGATTGACTTTTTTTTCCCATATGACTCCTTTCTTATCACAAGATCTTTTCCCAACACAGTATTTTTAACTCGTAAATATGGCTTGGACCGTGTTTGCATCGTTCGGTGCTCAACCTCTCCATTAAACTCAACTTTCTTATTCCTAAAAATGTGACCCCTCGGAAGGAATCTTCGATGGTCCATGTATACAAGTTTTTTGCAATTTTTTTAAATATATCGAGCTTGTTTCATTCTCACAAACAGGACAAGCTTTCTTACACTTCACCTTGTATCCCGACAAGTTACCATATGCTGGAAAATCATTTATTGTACATAAAATCATGGCACGCAATTGAAAGTGTTCTTTCTTATAAGCATCATATACATTTACACCTGAATTCTAAAGGGTTTTTAAGTCATCAATCAAAGGAGACAAGTACACGTCAATATTATTACCAAGCTGTCTCAGTGTCACAACCCAAATCACGGCCTAGGCGTATGACACATATGTTGATACCATAATTGTAATTAAACCAGAGTTAAATTTAAATAGCGGAAGACTTATAAACTTGTGGATCTGAATATAATTTTTACATATTCAAAAGACGGGATTTAAAAGTTTCCCGTTTAATGTTTTAAGATTACTTGTTTTACAAAACCACCATTATCATTATATTATGTTTAACAAAAAGATCTGAGCTATCAGATATCTTGAGCACTTCGTTTTCTTCAAGCGCTAACCTTAATCACCTGCAAAATGTAAGAAAATACGTCAGCAACGAATGCTGGTGAATATGCTGACGCTAAAAATATTTTCTTTACTTAATTACCCCTCGAGACTATGTAGGTCTCGGCCCAACGTGGCTTAGGAATAATCAAGTTAAAACAATACAATTTATAAACTCAAGTCTCTATACTTGGTTCCCCCAGTAAACACCGCAGCGTTCGACTAGTTTAGTGCCTATACGTACACACAAAGTCATACTCCCCGAATGCGAGCGTAATTGTGACCAGGTGTGTGTGCCAAACGCATATGTAAGGATCCAGACAAACATACACGATAGCCTGAGACCAGTATTTATACCCTTGTTTGTAAATGTTTTAGAGACACTTAATCTCATGTAAAGTTTTTCATATAACACGTTGACTCGTTTGAAAACAAGTTTGTAAAAGTTGGGGCGTATTCACCTTTTGATTTGGATCGGCTTCAAACACCGTACGAGGGTCTTTCCCGTTGCTATCTCGTACCTATAGTACGAGCATAACCATTTGTTAGTCGGATCTACAATCCGGCTTAAGACCTTTAGTCTTATTTTATAAACTTTACCTCGATGAACCTTTATTTCATCTTTTACTTTAAAACCTTTAGTTTATTTATAAAACCCTATGTTTCTTCTTCTCTAAGAAACGTATTCTTTTCTTTTTTTTATTATTTAAGAATAGTTATTTATGCCTTAAATAATATTAATAACAAAGAATATATATATATATTTACACACATATATACATGTTTATAATTATTCATAATTTCTTCTTTTATTCTTTCTTTGTTATATTTTATTTTTCTTTTATCGAGGTATCGAGTATAACCTCGACTTAAGGTTTAAGCCTTCTATAATATTTTATTATTATTTTCATTGGTGTTACGCCTACCTTTGTTGGCTTATGGAAACCCCAATTACTCGAGCAGCACTCCAACGTCACTTCACCTTCTTTTCCTTTTCGTTCAACCCTTCTTCTCATTATCCTTTCCTTGGCACGCCAAACGACAAACACCAATCTTTCACCACTTGTCGGCACGCTTAACGAGACTACCCATCATGATGTCGAGATATAACAAACGCCTTCTTGGTTAATACGTCAGTGGATAGTGGCATGAACTTCGAGGAAACGAACACGTAAATCGAGGAATCGAGGCACGCTTTTCGAGGTGGATCGTTGAAATGGTTATGAGATTCTAAGTGAGATGTTAGAGAGAGAGTGGAGTACTGAAGTTTGGTGTGAGAAATGAAGATCCCGACCTTGCTATTTATAGACAAAACTTGGAAGCCCATCGCGATACGCGATGGCCTCCTGGTCACCAGTCGCGTATCGCGACCTAGCTCGTCCCCGTCACAACTAGCTTCGCCCCATGGCGCCACGTGGCGGTCGCGGTGCCACGTGGTGACACGTGGCATGACCATGTGCCACCAGCTGACACGTGCCAACACGTGTCATGACTTGTCAGACCACGTCATCGCGATACGTGATGACGTTGGTCTTTGATGATCACGTATCGCCATTGACTGTCCTTCTGGAATGTTTGACCAAGCCCTTAGCGATACGCGATGGGCTTGTCCTTTGTCTCATCGCGTATCGCGATAGGACAAGAAAACAGAATTTTCATTTTAAACCTTCAAGTTTGGATTTTGTCAATTTTGGTCCCTTAACTTTAGAATTTTGCCATTTTGAACTTGAAATTTTCACGATGTTACACTCGGACCCTGAATCAACAACAACATCATAATGTATTTTCGTTTCATGCATAACCATGGTGGAAGATTGTATATGCATAAAAGAACCGACGACGTACTATGGCGACTACTCATGGTCCCAAAAGGACCGATCCCATCTGAACTAAGCCCAAACCGTATGTTGTAAATTTTCAATTTCGGCATCACCCATGTCAGTCTCCATGTCATGTAACATTTCATTTACGTTGTCATTGGGATCATTTCAATGATTATCATCGTCTTTGGGGTCATTTGATTTTTCATCATCACCGTTAAGGTTTAATGGGTCATTGTATGTGTTATCTTTAGTGGTCGATGACGTGCTAAAATCAGCTAGTGATTCTCCATGCCTTGACCAACAATGGTATCTAGGCTTAAAACCATTTTCGAACAAACGTGCCTCTATTTCATTGGTATCATTACAATACTTAAAGTTTTGACATTTGGAATAAAGACAACAAATCGACCGACTTCCTTTATTAGCACGATGTGCTACGGACCCTAAGAAAACTTTTAACACCTTCCGCGTAAATTTCGGATTGTCGCAAAGCTTTGTACATCCAATCATCACGATCCATCTGAAAACTAAAATAAACAAACAAGTTATGTAAATGTATGTAAACCAGTGCTCTAAGGTAGTGGATCCTAACCCACTTTTTGGATATTCTATCTCATATGTATACATTTTAACATGCTAACTGTTTAAGAAAAATTCGGCAACATTTCCCCTTAACTCCTCAAGTATGCATATAAAACACAAACTAGATGGAGTAGGAGAAAAAGCTACCATTTTTTCTTACTTAGTCAACACGTTAAAATGTATACACGTCCTAATGAGATAGAATATTCAAAAAGCAGTCCCAAAGGGGGACAATCCAAAATTATCTCTATTAGATAAATTTTGGACAAGTATTCTCTATAAGGTTATCTTAAATGCATATTTTGACAATTATATCATGTATAAAATATCTCTTAAAATTAAACCATACCTATAATTAAGTGACAAAATTTAATATGAGAAATCTAGAGCTTTTCTTGCTTGAAGTGAGGAAGAAGCTAGGGAGTAACTAAATGCAGAGTGAAAGAAGATAATTTTGAAATATAGGCGTTCATTCAAAACTATAAAGGACATTAGCAAGAAGAAGAAAAAGAACAATAAACGTTTGGAGGTTGGAACCGCACCATTTGCATCTGGACCTTTTCAAAGTTTAAGTTTTTTGTTGGAACCGCATCTTCTTCATTTACATTTATTAAAAAAACAAAATACTATGAACTTGGTCAAAAGGTGCGGTTGAGTGTTGGAACCGCACCTTCTGTGTTTCACCCATCGAATCTTCTGCCCATTTGTGTACTAGTGAATGCAAATTATCTAGCAGTTGCTCATCGCTCACAACCGTGAATCGCTTTGATCGATCTATCTTTCTTCTAGTCTTTTGTCACTTTGTTTTGGACATATATTCATTGTGTACTGTAGTTCTAGATAGGTTTAGTTTGTAATAACTATTCAAGATATATTCGTCCTTTTCGTTTTCATCTTAAGCTGGTGTTAAATACTTAAGCCTAAACCATGAAATAAGTATGCCGTGAATATAGTTTTTTCATCTTTCTAGATGGGATTTGAAAATAGTTTTTTAACGTTTTTAAAAGGTTAAAATAAAATGAATTTTTGCAATGCCAAACACTGTTTTAACTTATTGGATTTTAGAAAAAAACAAATAAATCAATAAATTGTTTTTAAACTCAAACCCAAACCCAAACATGGGCTTAGACCAAGTTTGTACCACTATCATAGTATCATTTACGTCATGTGGCTGCTTGATTTACTTATGGTCTATAGACCTCATGCCCTCATCATTTTTTTTCTTTCTTTTAGATGGCCCAACTCATGAGTTGGCCCATTTGTTTTTGTTACTAAATTGCTAGAAATTATTAACTTAAATCACGTGTAAAGAATAGAGTTTTACGTTAGGCTTTTTTTTTTCTAATTTCTTTTACTTAAACCTTTTTTAATTTTTTAAGTGCATGATGAATTTAATGCTAATTTCATATTTAAATTAGTTTTAGACATTAGTTAAATGATTTTCACAGTTTAAACAAAAAAAACGAACCAAACACATGTAAATATCTTTCTTTACATATTACGCCTTTATTTATTTATTTTTTTCTTTTACAGTTGCTATGGCGGATGCTGGTATTGCACCGTTACCGTAACTAACAGAACCGATACCTACCGAATTCTCGTTATGCTCCGCCGCACGCTTAGGTAAAAAGTGGTTTGATGTATTTGTTAAATGTACGCCCAATCTAGATTGGTTTCTTGTTGCTGGTTTCCGGTGGCAAGGGCCGTTATTCGTATTGAATGCACATATTTACTATTTCAATTTTTTTTTATTTTTATATAATATAACACTATTGCAAATATACAATACAAACAACTGTTTATATGTTATTCAACATTATTTCAAATATCAAAATGCACAATAAAAGTCCGTGTATTGTATATATGCATTACAACGAGTTTTTTAAATTTATTTTTATATTTTTTTGTGAAGTATAATAACATATAAGAAGAATGAAAGAATAAAAATTAAAAATATTTTTTTAATTAAATTAAAAATATTTTATTATTACTTCTCTAGTTCTCTCTAAGGAGGAGTTATCTCTTAATCGTTTCCTATATATATATAGGGGATGGTTCAGACGAGAAATAATATTAGTGCGAGAAATAAATATGGACTACTAGTTTTATTTTATGTTTTAAATGCTTAAAGATAAATGAATAAAGTATAAATACGTTCTCTTTATTCAATTAATATAACTAATAAACCATAATAATCATCTCTCTAATTAATATAACTAATCAACTTATTATAATTAGAAAATATTAAGAATTTATTTATTTTTATTACTTATTTTTTCTCTCTTGAATTTTGATCTTACACAAATAAAACTTATTTATACTTTGAGAACTTAGCGTACAATCTATCATTACTTAATAACTCGAGCACTATCATAATATGATTATTATGTTCTTCTTCAGATTTATAATAAATATGTATATCCTCTATAAACACAATTGCCAATTATCTAAATAAGGATTGCGTATTTGATTCATTATACCTAGCTATGAACGCGGCTTGAGCATTATTGAGAGAAAGCCCTAATGGTAAACTCACAATTTCCACACCTTTTCTTATTAGAAATGTAATAGAAAGAACAAAAGTTTAAAAGAAAAGAGTAACGACGGTTAGTGTAAATAGCGTAATAGATTGTTACGCATGATTTTTGTTGATAAAGGTTGAAACCTTCAATTTTATATAAAAGTAAATGACTTATGTATAACCTTGTCTTTTCTTAGTTGCAGTGTTGCACATCTTATTTGTGTAATATTATATGTGCTATATTAAAATGTTATAGTGCGATATATTTAAGGGATATCTTCATGTTTATATCTTTTGTATTAATGTATATGCTACTTAAGAAGTCTTAGTTACAACCACAACATATATCATCTCTTCATTCTAATATCTAGCACTACTCGACATCAAACTAATGGCTTTCACATCAAAACGTGCTATTGTGCTAACATTTGTTATGCTTGCATTCCTCTTCATGACATTTGTTCCATGTTACGGTATGAGAATTTTATTTAGTTTCTCAATAATGAAATGTACTAATCGAATGTTTTTGTATACAGCTCCTTCTCCAACATGCCTTGGAAATTGTTGGGCACTAAGGGAGGATTGCAAACTTCTTTGTCAAAGGCACTCCTTCTCAAATGGTGCCTGCCTTGGAAAGCCACCCAGTTTTAAGTGTTGTTGTTACAATTAGTTTTATAAAGTTAATGTTGGTTGTAATAGTAATATCATCAAGTTAAATATTATCTCAAGCAAACTGTTTTCAAAGGAATTTGATGATTAATAAAATTGCGAGTCTAAAATAAATATTCTAGTGTCAACAACGTTGTTACTCTTTTTATTTTTCAACATATACTATTAATGTTAAAAATATTTTATTCACCTATGATATTTTATGCTCATAATATTATCATCATTTGAAAGGTAAAATATAGCATTGGTAAAGATGAAGAATTTCTTATCAAATACAAATAATACAATTTGTTCTTCAGGTGATGACTTATTACGACTGTAGTAAAATAATGTTATTCTTGAAAGAACCCATGCAGGCAACAAATTATACGATTATAAAAATCTCAATTATAAACTTGAAGATTGAAGCACAAATTGACAAATTTAGGCAACTCGAATAACAGAATTTGATTTAGAAATTTAAAATACTGCTTTAAAGTATTTGAATCGGCCCATAGAAATCAAATCAAAATAAAATTTTAGTTTTCAAATTGAATAGGAATTTTAATTTCAGTTTACAAATCAAACTCATCAATTAATTAGGTTTCGAATTTTAACAACCAGAATATATATAGTCATATAGGGGATGGTTTAAGCGAGAAATGACATTCATACAAGAAATGAATATAAGCTACTAGTTTTATTTTATGTTATAAATGCTTAAAGATTAATAAAAAAGTATAAATGCATTTCATCTCTTCAATTAATATAACTAATAAACCATAATAATCATCTCTCCAATTAATATAACTAATCAAAGTATTATAATTAGATAATATTAGGAATTCATTTATTTTTATAACTTATTTTTTCTCTCTTAAATTTTTATTCTACACAAATACAATTTTTCATACATTAAAATTTCTTTCTATCCAAAACCAATTTCTTCCAACTCAATATATTAATATTCATCAACACGTAGTTAAATTGTGATGAATAATAATGCTAGATCGTCGCTATCTAGTCAAAAACAAAAATTAACCTCTTACATAAATATTTTATTTTAAGAAAATGTCATCTAGTTCTGTCAGAATGTACCACTAAACTAAAATTAATTAAAATAAAATTATTTGCAACCACAATACCCTTGTATCAAATTGGAATCCAATGTAAGAAACTAACGCAACACTTAAAATGGTTTTAATAATTCATATAAAAAATAATTTACTTTGAATTGGTTTTAATATAGGTCGAGACAACTTCGGGTCAACTAAATATAAGATATACCTCTTGACGCAGTAACACAAGGTCTTCGGAGAGTAAAAATTCACAAGCAAGAGCTTTTCCAAGCCCTCCAGTGCTGCAATCAAACAATTATATAAAGTAATGTGATTGAAAGTTGGAATCTAATTAGTTTGTTATTTGACATAATAAAATTAAAATTTAGATAATTTGAAGAGGTAGGTCCCAGCAGAGCCCAGTTGGACCCGCAAGACTCACCTTAAACAGGGACGTCTGCGCAGAAACCAACTGGATCCGCAGGACCAACCATGCTCAGAGACGTGACGTCCTTACGCGCAGTACGCAAGCTGTTCCCGCAGGAAATGCCTCCCAATGGTGAAGGACTCTGCCTGTTCCCGCAGCTGCGGATACAAGCCATCAGGGAAGGCCACCCGCGCAGCAAGGCTACACGCACAAGGCACTTAGCTCTCACTCAGTGTCACCTGAAGGAATGAGCGAAGCCGGGAACAATCCCGCACAAGGGCGGGAGGGGGAATACTCCCGCCCAAATAAGCCAGTCCGTATGATACGGGAAGATCTTCTGTACTGTACCTGACGAGGTATGGGAAAAAGATCTGACTAAAGATACGACAGCTTATGGACAACAGTATGGCGAGCAGCATGCTCCTACACTGTATGTCACTATTAGCCGCTGCCTACTCACCAACTCTTGTCATACCACGTGCGTAGCCGGCAGTTGGTGGAAAAGGAATAGTATACAGCAGGTCTGGTCGCTATCAGCCGCTACCTACCCACCAACTACCAGCAGGGCACGTGCGTAGGCTACTGTTGGTGGAACAGGAACACTGTTGCAGCCGGCCATACCTCCTTGGAAACCTACCTTCGGCTATAAATACCACAAATGGTATGACCATCTCATCTTATCATATCTTATTACATTATCATCATATTATACCTGATATCTGCTCTAGCAATCTCTTAATATACTTTTATATTTAAAGAGCAATCTAGTCTGATTCTCACGCCGGAGGATGGTCACAAGGAGGAACCCCCCCCCCCTTCTCAATGACGAGCTCACGGTGTCTGTTTTGCAGGTTATCAGAAGAACCATCTTCTCAGGGTCCAACCCCTCGTGGGAAACAGCTATCCAACCCCCAGGTTACCAGTAATCTGCCCGGGGTCCGGTTAGTGTTTCTTCATTGGCGCCATCCGTGCATAAAACTAGAACTTCATTTTTCTCCAGTTTTTTCAAACTTCTACAAAGATGGTTAGAGAAATTCCGGTAACCACAACCCCAGCTACTGGGGGGAATACCGGTAACACAGTTTTTACAAACACTACCCCGGTTACCCAAGCCGGGGCAAGTGAAGTAAATTTTACGAACACTACCCCAGTTTCTCATGCTGGGGCAAGTGCAGTAAATGATCGCCTACTGGGATCCACGGATACCCAGGTTGAGAAACGGAGACTCCCCCGCCAAACTCTCGATGAAGTTAAGGCATGGGCGGAGGCACGACAAAAGGAATTCCAGGCTGAGTTGGACGAACGCTTGCGTTCCGTACAACAGGCCGAATACTGGGAGGATGACTCGGAGGAATCCGACTTCGACGCGAACCCTCGCCACAGGGCAAAAGGGAAGCGTAAGGAAATGGAATCCCAACCGAAAAGGCATTTTGGACAAGCCTTCAAACCAAAAAGCACAGGTGGAAGTCCACGAGACTTCTCCAAAACGTTCAGACCAAACGTTGCAAATGCGGGAACGTCCAAATTTGCAAGGGACATTGCGGAAGCAATCGCCCCAAAGAGTGCCAAACAAATGCCTAACATAGGCACATATGACGGTATATCTGATCCAGACGATCATTTGAACAGGTTCATAGCGGGGGCAACCGTCAGCAATTGGACGGAACCCACGTGGTGTTACATGTTCCAAATGACGCTTGTTGGAGCTGCTAGAGCTTGGTTTGATCGTCTACCGGTCAACCACATCTACGACTGGGCAGACTTCCAGCAGAAGTTTAGCCAACACTTCAGCCAGCAACGGAAGTATACCGAGGAGCAATGGACAATCCTCAAATGCATACGAGAAGAAGATGAATCTCTGCCAAACTTCATCACTCGCTTCAACTCAAAGAAGCTAAGTTTGGGCAATATCAGCGAAGATCTTGTTCGCGCGGCCTTCATCCAGGGCGCGCATGACCCAGAGCTCATCCGCACCCTAACGGGTAAAGATGGCATGCCATCCACATGGGATGCCATCATGACAGCAGCAAAACGCTATGCGGAAACGGAGAAGCAACTGGGTAGAGATCTCCCACAGAGCACAAACCTCTACACTCAGAAGACGAGAGAAGACAACGTCCTCACCGCCCGACTAAATAAAAAGCGGAAGCTAGGCATTTGGCAGTCAAGGGTAAACTTTGACACCTCATCCGGCTTGCAACATCGATTGGGCGGAAAGGATAATGTACAGCCGCACCGAAACTCCAGATGGACGCCACTCACCAAAAGCGTCACTGAGATATTCGCCACTGAAGAGCTCCCGTGGCCAAAGCCTCCAATAATCTGACATCGTCACGATGCTGATCGGAGCAAATACTGTGACTTTCACAAGACAAAAGGCCACAACACTGAAGAATGCATAGACGTAAAAGACATGGTCGAAGCATTTGTCAGAGATGGGACGCTCGCGCACCTCGTGGCGCAATAAAGGCTGAACAGGCGGGTGCGTGTAGAACCCCAGATGGGGAAAACACGAATAAAAATTCCAGCTTCAATGTCGAGTCTACATGCTGCGTAAAGAACGAGATCCCGAACCAGGTGCGTATCGGCTCGATGGCACTCCCATCCCAACAATATGGAAGGGAGCTTATTTACACAGTTTGCATGTAAATCAATTCCAATTTGTAAAGAAAAGGCCAAGAGCCACTTCTAATGGAAATGATTCTCTTTAAAACATCGAAGCTGATGATTTTACATTTAATACTTTTCTGAACACTGGTGACGGCATTCACATTACGTGAAGTCGTTGCGTGGGAAGGCGGTCCTACCCGCACAAACCCAATAACAGGAAAAAACCTTCACACAGGTCAGTTGAAGGGGAAAAGTTCAACACCCAAAAATGAAAGTGCCGGTCTATCCGCACGAATCATAATGAGGAAACTGAACAATAACCTATCAACAACCGCACGTCGGACGGTTAAACTATGCAACACTGGTGACGGCATTCACATTATGTGAAGTCGTTGCGTGGGAAGGCGGTCCTACCCGCACAAACCCAATAACGTGACAAACCTTCACGCAGGTCAGTTGAAGGGGAAGAGTTCAATTATCCCATTAAATGAAAGTGCCGGTCTATCCGCATGAATCATGAAAGGAAATTGAACACTAACCTATTGACAACCGCGCGTCGAATGGTTCAAAACAAAATTCTTAAAAGGATGAGGAAAACCTACACGCAGGTCAGATAAGGGTAAAGTTTTGCCATCCTACTAAGTGCAAGTGACGGTTCTACCCGCACAATCACGAAAGAGGAAGCAAAACTTCACACCTATTATCAACCACGTTCAAAGGTTAACTTATCCTCAAAAGATGAGGAAAACCTACACGCAGGTAAGATAAGGGTAAAATTTTGCCATCCTACCAAGTGCAAGTGACGGTTCTACCCGCACAATCACGAAAGAGGAAGCAAAACTTCGCACCTATTATCAACCACGTTCAAAGGTTAACTTATCCTCAAAAGATGAGGAAAACCTACACGCAGGTAAGATAAGGGTAAAATTTTGCCATCCTACCAAGTGCAAGTGACGGTTCTACCCGCACAATCACGAAAGAGGAAGCAAAACTTCGCACCTATTATCAACCACGTTCAAAGGTTAACTTATCCTCAAAAGATGAGGAAAACCTACACGCAGGTCAGATGAAGGTTAAAGTTTAGCCATCCTACTAAGTGCAAGTGACGGTTCTACCCGCACAATCACGAAAGAGGAAGTAAAACTTTAACCCATTAACCACGTTCAACAGGTTAACTTATTCTAAACATTTGGAAAATTGCTAATTTAAACTAAGTATGCAAGTCATAAGTTTATAAAGCAAGAAACCCAAAGAAGGAAATAACAATCTTATACGCAAAAAGATTAATATTTCACAAACGAATTATTACAAGAATGGCCGGATAACTACCCGCCTACGAAAAGAAAATAAATACATCTGTACAAGACTATCCTAGCAATGGGAAGGGATCTTCAGGATCAAGCTTCAGGGCCGCTTCCACTTGGACCCGCTCCATCAGAAGAACGAGGCGGTTCGAGGAAGGCTTTAAGGATAGCTAACCCATCATCAGCAGCAGCTACTTGGTTCACCTTCTCCACCACTGGATGCGGGAAGGCGGCGTATTGATTTACTGCTTGGTCATATATGGCTTCAGTATCAACATTGTACAAAGGGAAGTTGGAAGGCGGGAAGCCTTTCTCAACGAACCCTAGACCAAGCAGGAAGCCGGCCCGTTCCCCATCCTCGTGAGAAGCGTTGAGGGCTTCGCTCATAGCATCGTCGTAGGATGTCTCTGAGAGGACCCGATGCACAACCTACAAAAGAAAATATAAAAGTGTCAAACACCTTTTCTATGTACAAAGGAAAGCGTGAAGACGTAAAGCTAAACATACCTGAGGCAACGCTTCTCGAAGAAGCCATTCCTTGGCAACCAGAGCTTCTTGGAGGGCGGCTTGAGCTTGGGTGCGGGCGCGTTCGGCTTCGCTTTTGTTAAGGTTGGCAAGTAGCACTTCCTTTGCAGCAGCCTCTTCAACGCCCTTAAGCTTCCGCTCGGTGTGATCAAGCACGCCCCTCTGGTCCAGGATCTCTTGGAGCTTCTTGGCATCTTCCATCGCCAAGGCATCATAAGCACGTTGGAGAGCCTCCAATTTGGCCTTGAGCTCCTCGTTCTCCACGCGTAAAGGCTCAGCAACGGCTTCAGCCTTGGTGGCCCTCTCTGTTGCGCTCCTCGCAGTCTCCTTAGCCAGCCGAAGCTGTTCGTTAACAGCTTGGGCAGCCTTGGAGCGGGCCTCGAGTCGCGCTTGAACCTCAACCTCGAGGGCCTTGAAGGCCTTCTCCTTCTCCGCAGCAGATGCGGCCAACTTTTGGTTCTCCTCCCGAAGAGCCCGCGCTTGAGATACTTCCTTGGCGCGAGCTGCTTTTAACTTGTCGTTTTCACGACAAAGCAGCTCGACGCGCGGCTGCATCCGGGCCTGGAGAACCCGAAGCTCATTGGTTAGCCTACCTCCTGGTAGCTAGCCATGGCTTCCCCCAGCGCACCATGGGGAGCAGCGTGGCGAGCCCATTCCACACACTCCACAGGGGTACGAAGGGTTGTTCCTCGGCGTATGTTCCATCGCGGAACATACACTTCATTGGAATCCGACACTGCAAAAAACAAAAAAGCAGTTAGGAAAAGATGATAAAAAAAAAATTAAAAAAATAATATATAAGTGAAAAAGGGCCAAAGGAACCCTACGCACCTGTAGGGTCTATAACAGGCCGATAGCCGCCGAACCCATCACCTAAACCCAAAAGAAATCCATCCAAAAGGTCAGGCAGATGGGAAGGTGGCAAAGATTGGCGAGTACTCCCATGCGTACCTGATGGGCCGGCCGTCGGTGCCGGGTGGCGGGGGCATGGTGGCAGCCGCCGCAGTCGCTGCCGCAGAATCCGCAGCAATAGTAACCGCCGGCTCGGTGAAGGATGCTGTAAAAATTGCACTCACGGCCGGCGGGTGACGTCAACTCGGCTGAAACAGTCGGCTCAGAGTGAGCAACTGAACCAGCGGGAGCAGGCGCAGGCGCCTGGGTCGACGCCTCAGGTAGGTTGACCAAGCCTACCGTCATCGGCGGAGAGGTACTCCTCTGCGCTCCACCCTGGAATGCGTCAACATCCACGCCTGCACAAGAAGATAAGTGTTAACAATAAATTTATGAAGTATGATAAATCTACAAAAACAAGGATGTTTGTACTTACGGGTTTTCTTGAGCCTGAACGTACGGACGGGCGGGGACGAGCCCGATGGAGCCGGTCTCTTGATGCCGGTCACCGTCGTCGTCAATGGTTCTCCGGAGGTAACAGTCGTAGCCTCCGGAACAGTGGTCTTCTCACCACCGGGGTTCCCCGCCACCTCTTCACTATCTGACTCGGTGTCAGATAGGAGCACCGGATCAGCTGTGGAGGCCACCTTCTCCTTCCCTTTCCCGCCGGCAGCCTTCCTCTTCCGCACCAGCGGAGGACCATCTGCGGATTCCTCAGAAGAAGACAGGATGTCAGGAATTCCAGCAGCGGGTACAGCATTGAGGGGTTGAGGATAGAGTATCGCCTTACCTGGCCGCCGTTGGCTCAGGATCTCGTGGCCCAGCGGATAGACCTCCACAAACCGATCCGCCGTTTGCTCCAGGATGGGCAACTCGTTCTCGTCTAGAGCACGAGTGCCCACCCGCACGGGACCGTCAGCTTCCCGCGGGTACAGGAGCGACTCCAAATCGTTCCCCTCTGAAAGAAAAGAAACGGTTAGAAGACAAACTCATATCAGCAAGAAAGACAAGACATACCATAAGGAATAGAATTCAAACCATATTCGAGAAGGATGGGAAACCGGGACGCATCCTTCCATACCCGGCTCATCCCCAGCATCACCATCCCGGACTCCGCAAACCGGTAAAACGGAGATTGGACTCGGGATATCTTCGCGAACCATTCCGCCTCCTGGTAGCTGGAAGCGTGAAGGCTCGGAAGCGCTTGTCCCTTCTTAAACTTCATGGCAATGGGGATGGCGCGGGCAGAAACGTAGAAGAACTCCCGCTTCCACGATCGGAGACTGCGCTCGGTCACGCAGATCTTCAAACCCTTAATACGGGTTGTCAGGGTGTACCACCCTTGGATGCACCTCCAAGTATAGAAGGTCATCAGGCGGTCCACATAGGGCTCAATACCCAGAATCCGGCACACCCACTCGAAGTGCCGGATCTTGGCAATCGCCATCGGATGCAACTCGGTTAGGTGCACACCGTGCCTCTCCAAGACACGGTACATAAACTTTGTCAATAGGAACCTAAGGTTCCCATAAACAAAGAATGCAGCATATACCCCGATCTTGCCACTGGGGGCATCGTACACAGTCTGGTGGGGTCCAGGAAACTCAGGCTCAAGAGATTCAAGCATGAATTTCCTGACGACATACTGGTACTGATCGACAGGTAGAGCACACTGGCACTCGCCAGCAGTACTCCTATCGTCGGCTACAGCTTCAGCATCATGGGAAGACATATTGCAGAGAAAGAAGAAAACGATTTCGGGAAAATGCTTGCCTGAAAAGGGGAGTATTTGCCGGAAATCGCTAAGAAGAAGAAGAGAATGGTGAAAGTGTGGATTACAAAGAACCCTCTCCCCCTTTATATAGTAATCGCAATTAATGCGGTGAATTTAATGCGGAGGAGAGAGAAATCGAAGGTGCAATGAAACTGTGACACGTGGCAAAAAGCAAGCTGGAAACAGCTGTTGAAAGGACGTGTGCCAGTAATTTCGCGGCCACGCGCCCGAAAAATCGCGCCCACGCGCCTGAAAAAGCGTCTGGAATGACCAAATAATGTCACGTCACCATAACTTCCTGCACGTCCTGACACAGTCAGAAGAAACCGTCGCACGACATTTCAGAGGTTTGGACTGTTCCTATCTTTCCACCAACCTTTAAATTTCAAAAATTCAAAATTTAAAAATATTAAAAAGTAAGCGGGAAAATACCCCTTACCTTGGCAAACAAGTAACCGTAAGACGGATGCGGGTACAGTGTAAAGGCAAAACCCTTCACGCACCTAGCACCCGCAGGGAATTGAAGCCAAGCAAAACCTTGGCAAACAAGTAACCGTAAGACGGATGCGGGTACAGTGTAAAGGCAAAACCCTTCACGCACCGAGCACCCGCAGGGAATTGAAGCCAAGCAAAACCTTGGCAAACAAGTAACCGTAAGACGGATGCGGGTACAGTGTAAAGGCAAAACCCTTCACATACCTAGCACCCGCAGGGAATTGAAGCCAAATATTCCTTGGCAAACAAGTAACCGTAAGACGGATGCGGGTACAGTGTAAAGGAAAAACCCTTCACGCACCTAGCACCCGCAGGGAATTGAAGCCAAGCAAAACCTTGGCAAACAAGTAACCGTAAGACGGATGCGGGTACAGTGTAAAGGCAAAACCCTTCACATACCTAGCACCCGCAGGGAATTGAAGCCAAATATTCCTCGGCAACAAACTATAAGACGGATGCGGGTACAGTGTAAAGGCAAAACCCTTCACATACCTAGCACCCGCAGGGAATTGACGCCAGGAATACCTTGGAAGTAAAGTAACCGTAAGACGAGCGCTGGTACAGTGTTAAGGCAAAACCCTTCACATACCTAGCGCTCTGCTGGGAATTGAAACCAAGAAGGATCTTCTGGGCAATGCTTGCGGAAACGGAAATAACATCCCCGCATAGCGGGAACGTCGAGAACTACGTTGTTTGAAGCTCCAGGATGGAATTGGTGGTTTTAACATAATTGATCACTATGTTCAAAACTACCAAAACCTCATGGAGAGTCCACACAAGTGGGACTCAACGCTCCTGACTCGCGAGGAGGTTACAGACCTACCCGCATCATACCCAAAGACCAAGCAGGAAACTCGGGAATTTCTGCAAGTGACAAGGACTTCCGCGGGAGGAATCCCCATGGAAAACCTTAAAAAACCCTTTTCAAAACCCTTTGCTTAAGTCCAAGAGTTCACCTCACTTTATTAAACACGCATGAGAAGAACATTGGACTGGGGGGACTTGAAGAGGTAGGTCCCAGCAGAGCCCAGTTGGACCCGCAAGACTCACCTTAAACAGGGACGTCTGCGCAGAAACCAACTGGATCCGCAGGACCAACCATGCTCAGAGACGTGACGTCCTTACGCGCAGTACGCAAGCTGTTCCCGCAGGAAATGCCTCCCAATGGTGAAGGACTCTGCCTGTTCCCGCAGCTGCGGATACAAGCCATCAGGGAAGGCCACCCGCGCAGCAAGGCTACACGCACAAGGCACTTAGCTCTCACTCAGTGTCACCTGAAGGAATGAGCGAAGCCGGGAACAATCCCGCACAAGGGCGGGAGGGGGAATACTCCCGCCCAAATAAGCCAGTCCGTATGATACGGGAAGATCTTCTGTACTGTACCTGACGAGGTATGGGAAAAAGATCTGACTAAAGATACGACAGCTTATGGACAACAGTATGGCGAGCAGCATGCTCCTACACTGTATGTCACTATTAGCCGCTGCCTACTCACCAACTCTTGTCATACCACGTGCATAGCCGGCAGTTGGTGGAAAAGGAATAGTATACAGCAGGTCTGGTCGCTATCAGCCGCTACTTACCCACCAACTACCAGCAGGGGCACGTGCGTAGGCTACTGTTGGTGGAACAGGAACACTGTTGCAGCCGGCCATACCTCCTTGGAAACCTACCTTCGGCTATAAATACCACAAATGGTATGACCATCTCATCTTATCATATCTTATTACATTATCATCATATTATACCTGATATCTGCTCTAGCAATCTCTTAATATACTTTTATATTTAAAGAGCAATCTAGTCTGATTCTCACGCCGGAGGGTGGTCACAAGGAGGAACCCCCCCTTCTTAGTGACGAGCTCACGGTGTCTGTTTTGCAGGTTATCAGAAGAACCATCTTCTCAGGGTCCAACCCCTCGTGGGAAACAGCTATCCAACCCCCAGGTTACCAGTAATCTGCCCGGGGTCCGGTTAGTGTTTCTTCATAATTTAAAGCCAAATGAGAACATGTACCTTCTAGTATGACCACATTTCTAGAAACAGCTTACAAACGTCATCTAAAACCATGTTTGCATAGATCTGTTCCAATAATAATACCACCAACCAACTATTTAAATCTAATCATTCATTGGCCATCTCCATATTTAGTCTAATATCATAAACAAATTATCTGATATTGTTTAGACAAGAACTTGTATAATTCATTAACTAATCAGATAACTAAATCCAATTACAAACCACTCTAGTTTGCAAAACAATATCATATAGGAGTATCTAGGAAAAAATTCATTCAAGAAAAATTTCCCGCCAAAATACTCGAGTGGCTAATGTAACACAATGATTTTAATCGAGTTAATAGATGTAAGCGAGTCAGGGATGTTAGCGAATGAGGTGACACTGTGATGATACCAAGAGTTGTAATCGAGTTTAGAGTGTATGAACAATGTAATCGACTGGCCCAAGAGTAATCGACTGGCCCATAGTAATTGACTGCCAAGTGTAATCGTCTGTCCAATGTAATCGATTGGCCCAAGAGTGATCGAACAAGAGTGTATGCAATTGAATTTGTGTGCGAGTGAGTTTGAGAAGCCCAATCGAGTGATGATTGTAATAGCCCAATGAATATTGTAATCGACTGATGTGATGATTGTAAGCTAATGAAGTATTGTATGCGACTGAGAGATGTAATCGAATTGAGTGATGTATGCGAATGATGAGTTGCAGGAGTGAATGAGTAAGCGAGTTAGCAGAGTAATCGATGAAGGATTGTGAGCGAATTGGTATGTAAATGAATTTGGGAATGTATTCGAGTAGGATGAGCGCTGGGTTGTATGTGAGTTAGGATGTATTCAAGTGGGCAATTGTAAGCAAGTAGGCAAGATTGTATGTGATAGATGTATTGTATGTGAGTTAACTAGATGTATAGCAGCAAGCCAATTGTATGTGAGTCTTGAATGTGATCGACTAGGAATGTATGCGACTTGTGAATGTAAGCGAGTTGTAAATGTATTCGAGTCAGGGACTTGTAAGCGAGTGGGATGAATGTATGAATGGATAAATTGTATTCCGGTCCCACCTACAACTACAATTGTATTTACCAACCAACTTTCCAACACCTTTCTCAAACATAACCATTTGCATGTTTAATACAACTTTTCAAATATTCTTTCACATGCACCAACATAAACACAATCTTTTGTGATTCACACCACAAACACAAACTTTTAACACACTTTTACCATCATCTTGAACAAGAACAACTTTATTTTCTTAAAACTTGAAGAACACAAGAACACGAAAACTACTTATTTTCTTATAAATTCATCTTTCTCACACAAGACCAAAATCCAAGTTGTGACCAAGATCTACAACTAGTAGAGCTCGAAAGCTCTAATACCAATTGTAGGTCCCGTGACTGGATCAAACAACAAAACAAACTAAATACTAGTTGTTCTTGGATCAACCTCACAACTAGTTGGTGGAAACAACTAGTTGGACCGAGATCTCGGATCTTGTATGTGTGTAGAGGAGGCTGAGAATGAGAGGTAAGGGTGAGGGAGTTGAGAGATTTTTTTTTACTTGGATGTAATATTTGCAAGTGTTTATTCACAAGGTTGGTTGTGGATAAATGGTTAAGTGACCTTTATATAGGGTCTCCATTTATCCAACAATTACATTTTGTCCTTATAAAATAAACGTACTGAGGTACGTATTACACCGACTTTTAGCGAATATAAAGACATACACAATCCTAAAACTAATATAGAATATTCCCTACAGAAGGGAAAGCCAAGGAAATTAACAAGGGGAATATGTTTTAACAAACTATAATAACAAGCTTTAATTAACAAGAATTAGTTAGAAACAAATATTAGCATTAGTTTCACCTTGAGAAGTCAAACAATCAAGAGTTTGAAAGATGAATACTTAAAACTTAGATTGGGAGAGTTTTAAGGTAAACGAGCAACAAAAATGGATGCATTGGTCTTATTTATAGGGAAAGAGCGAGGGTTTAACCATACTGTTACTTTCAACAGATTTCATGCATTTTCATTGGTTTAAAAGGTCAAACAAGGTGCAAATACAAACAAAACGAGTTGGTGGGATCTGTAGGTGGTTGGTGGCGCTGTGCGACCACCATGGCCTGATGTTCGTGCGGCGCGGCGCCCATGGGGACGGGGTTTGGTCTTCAGCTTTTGTTGTTTGGCGATTTGGGTCCCCGAAGTTCGTTTTAAGTCGTTTTTGATAATAAAAGGGCGTTTTAAGGTACCGAAAAGGATGTTTCGCGATCCAACAAGTGTGAAACAAATTTGTAACATAAAAACCACTATTTTCATTTATATCAAAGAATCCAAAAGATAAAACGGGTCGGGTTAACCGTACAACAACAAATACAAACTAAACCGAAAATTATGAAGAATGTTACAGTCTTCCATACTTTAGGAAATTTCGTCTCGAAATTAAAATAAACTTAAGAAAAAGAGACAATTACTAACGGAGGTTGTTTTTACTAAGGAAATAGTAAAAAAAAAATAAGTAAGAAGAACAACGTCAAATCCTTGCATGACTCGAAAAACGCCACAAACGAGAAACATAATAAAGGTACTTATATGTAGGATGTACCATCGGCGTATAACATCTATATATATTATTTATACCGTTCTTTTGCTATCATTCTCGGGTCCGAGTTATCGCATACAACCGCACTTACTATGGCTTTCATACGAGGATTTCGATAATTAAGTGGGCACCCATAATTATTTAGCTCGTCGTACGGTCAACATGGTTCGTTTCATTGTGTGGTTTGAAGACATTTTTATTTGAAACCTTAAATACTATGAACGTAAATAAAATCTGTTGAATATTACCAATATTAACAAACCAAAACTAGCGGTTGTAAATTTGCGGTTGACTTTTAAATAAGTAGGAAAAAGAAAAATTCAGGAGTTAAATAATTGAAACAACTAAAAAATTTAAATGAGTCACATGATATGACCCAGGGTTAAAATAACAATTCCGTTAAATAAGTATAGATGGTTGAATAGATAGGGTTATAGGGTAAACAACATGAAACGAGACTTGAAGTCGAAAGTCATTAAGGTAAAAGAATAAAAAAATCAATGGATGTAAGTCGAGACACTCATTTAATATAAAATTGGTAAGTGAAATATGATAATGAGAACTCTGATAAGTGAAAGGAGAATCCAATAACTGAAAATGAGAATCCGATAAGTGAATACATGAGGTTGGGATAAACAACGATACCATTAACGATAACATCGTACGATGAGTTTCATACGTGATTGAGTAATGATTGCAGAACAGTTTTACCACGACACCACTTCTACAAACTCGTCATTGCCAACTGGGAAGCCATGAATAAAAAAACGTCACTATCTGCTTCGTTACCATTACACATGGTCTAATAAACAAGAAGTTTGATGCCGCAAGGTCTATAATGGGGCCAAGTGGCGGACCGCTATTGACCACATCATTTTTTTTTAGTTTTTGTATATGTTGGCCACATCAAGTTTAAATATATATATTTTTTGATTTGTATGTTTTATTTTGTCACCGTAACGAATGTAATTGAAATCGTTTGTATTTGCTTCAAGCCACATGCGCAATGCTTGTGACCAACAAATTA
>NW_027503060.1:0-26990 GCF_021521415.1 Bidens hawaiensis | reverse complement strand
TAATAATATCTGTGAGGATAAAGACCAAACCCTAATAATATCTGTGAGGATAAGGACCAGACCCTTATAATATCTGTAAGGATAGGTACCAGACCCTTATAATATCTGTGAGGATAGGGACCAGACTCTTATAATATCTGTGATGGTAGGGACCGGACCCTAATAATATCTGTGATGTTGGGGACCAGACCCTTATAATATCTGTGAGGTTATAGGGCGGAATTCTCTTTATATAGTATGGATAGTTATGCAAGTAAAATAAAGAATGAATAATGTACACACCTTCGGCACATGTGCAAAGTATGTGAACAGATTGTATGTCGTATGATTAACTAGAACTCACTCAGCGTAGCTGACTTTTAGTATGCACGCAGGTGAGTAGATTGAGGCAGCTTGCATAAGGGGAGACACATGACATGGACTTGAAGAAGCTGGCATCTCAAGGAAATATTATGTAATTTTAGAGACAATGTTTTATGTTAAATGATTTGGAATGATCGTTAAGACAAGAAATATGGTTATGTAATGAAATGGTTTGAATGTTTTTAATATTCCGCGAATGATTTTATTTACTCTGATATTTAGAACTGTGTTTATGAGTAAATCCAACGTTAAAGTGAGACACCGGTAACGGGGCCTTACAAATTAGAAACCATCTTAGCTCATTAGTTAAATTATTTATTACTCTCAATTTATAATGTTTAGTTTTTATACAAAATTGTGTAGTATAGTTTTGATACATCAGAATACATGTAATATACATATATTATTGTAAATTTTGTTTTACATTTTTGTAATTATTTAGTTTAGGGGCGTGCACAGTTTGATTCGGTTTGGTTATTAGCATTAACCCAACCGAACCGACCGGTTATCGGTTCGGTTAATTTCGGTTAATAACCTATATCAAACTTGGGCTAAAATTTTAGTTAAAAATACATGAAATAAATGCTTAAATACATGAAATGAAGGTATAACTACATGAAATGAATATATAAATATATGAAATTGAGATATTATTACATGAAATGAAGATATAAATACATGAAATATGATATTATTAAACAACTAATACATATAATACATGAAATAGAGGAAAAAAAGCTTGAAAATATGGAAAAAATGAAGAGTTCGGTACGGTTCGGTTAATTTCGATTAAATTGGTTTTCGGTTTTTTCGGTTCGGTTTCATCGGTTTTCGGTTCGGTTTCGGTTAACGATTCGGTTATTGCTCACCTTAAATTAGTTCATATGCTTTTTCTACAACATATATTTACTTGTCTTTTGCTATTTTTGTTAAACATAACACATATAATAGATATGCAAAGTTTTTTATACTATGAATAAATTGTTTTTTTTTCTCGAATGTTAGCAATAAGTTATACAAGTATGTATTTTTGACTCACGGGTTAATTAATCCTATAGATATTGCAGTTTTATTTAACAACTTTATTAATGTTGAAAGAAACTCATTATGAAATATGTTAACATTTTAATTGCATATAACAAGCTGCTATGTTTGCTTTTGTTTTTTTTTCAGCTGTGAAGGAAAATGATTTTCTTTTGGTGGAATGTTGAAGAACTTGATGGTGGCCTAATATGATTAGAACATGTTTATGTCTTTGTTTGGTTTTTTGTTTTTAGGTGTAGAATAACTTTGTGTAATTATTAACTTTTTATGTAGACGATCTCAATGTTTAATATTATGGTAACAAAACTTATTACATATTGTTATCTTATGTTCTCTATATTTATATAGTTTGTTTATATGTTTTCCACCCGTGTGTAACACGGGTAACTATCATGGTAAGACAAATAACAAAACGAAAAAATTGCAAAAGACGTCCTTTATGTATAAGCGTTTTTTCAACGAACGTCCTTTGGCAAAAGAAATGACAGAAAACATATTTAATGTTTCAAATCTCTTTCACATTAGGTCATTTACCACTAACCCCACTAATTTTTCTTGTTAAATCTAACCATGTGCATGACACATAATGCTAGCTTTGTAATTTTACATATATATTTAATAATTAAAAAATAGAAAAATAAAAAAATTTACAAGAAGATAGTTTCAGCAAGATAATCATCAATTAGCACCACCGCTCTCACGTCGGCGCCCCAAACCTCCGACCTCAAATCCGACCATCCACCACTGAACACCACCACTACCACCAATGACCACCAGGTCATAAAAAGGAGTTATTCGTCATTAAAACCGTGTCATTCACGAAATTGTCCGGCATTCAAGCCAAGCAAATGAAAAGACTCTGAACCCCGATTTCAACAAGGAAGATGTAGATTTAATCCTGATACATTGCGGCCACCATGTGGATGTTGATGACGATTCACTGGATCACCGCCATCGTCACCGGCCTTCGGAATTTAGGGTTTCATCAGTAAACTCTAGCCTCCATCATCGTTCCCTTCTTCTACAACAATAACATAACCAGCGACCACCACCCTACCCAACCCCCCTATCGACAAACTTCGACAACTAGTAGAAGAAGACTTAATCGAAAGAACATCAATTGCAGAAGAAATTGTAAGATGCAATTTGGGAGAAATAAAAAATTAGGGTTTTGTTTTTAAGGGTTTAGTTGTTTAAGGTTTGTAGGATATGGAGATAATGAAAGAAGACTGTGGTCTTGGCAGTGGCGGTGATTGGTGGCCGTCGGCATATTGAAGTTAAGGTGGTGATTGGTGGCCGTCAGATTTGAGCAATCGCCGGAGAGTTGGGGTGGGGTAGCGGGGATGCTTGGTGTTGGTTGAGGATGAGAAAGAAAGTATAGACGGAGATGTGGCCGGTTGTGGTGGTGGCAGGTGGTTGGGTTTGATGGCTGAGAAATGATATAAAGAATCATTATTTCGTTGATATAGATTAAGAACGGAAAGTTGATGACGTAGAATTTAATTTAGTTTTTTTAGCTATTAAACAAATTGTAAAATTACCAAACTACCCATATGTGCCTTGCACATGATCACATTTAACGAGAAAAATTAACGAGGTTAGTGACGAAGGACCTAATGAGAAAGAGATTTGAAACATGAAGTATATTTTCTGCCATTTCTTTTGGCAAAGGACGTTCGTTGAAAAAACTATTATACATAGAGGACGTACCATTTTGTCTAACAAAACCTAATTATAACTCATTACCTCCTTCCTAGTTGAAATCAAAGAAGTAGAATAATAATGGCTACAAAGAAGAGAGACGAAGCTGAAGCTGAAGCCGAAACCCATGTCTCCAACGGCGGCTCTCACGAGAAGAGAAAGAAGAAAAAACACAAAACAGGAGACAAACAACACAACAACGTTTTAGTCGACAGTGACGATGTTACACCTCGTACAGTCACCATCGCTCTTCCTGGCTCCATAATCGACAATACCCAGTCCTTCGAGCTCGCCACTCGGGTAATAAACTATGTTGAAAATGAATACCCATCTCGCACACCAACTGTTCGACGATTTGCCTCACTGAAAATCCTTAGCTTTTATTTAGTAAAGTTTACAAATTTACGGTTTTTCCACTAATTTTAGGTTGCCATTGCTCTATTGGTTTGCAGCTAGCTGGTCAAATTGCTCGTGCAGCCACCATTTTCCGAATTGATGAGGTTATGTTTTGTTTTGATCTTTTGATTAATTGAAATATGATTGTAGAATATTACTTACTGATGTAGAAGATGATGATTTGGGCTTTTGTTTATAGGTGGTGATCTTTGATAACCGAAGCGATTCACTGGATGACTTAGACGAGACAGCTAAGGACACTTCGGATGAAAACAAGAGTGGTTCTGCGTTCTTGATAAGGATCTTGAAGTATCTCGAGACACCACAATATCTGAGAAAGGCTCTTTTCCAAAGACATAACAGCTTAAGATTTGTGGTGTGAACCTAATGTGGTTTTAAATATTATTCAGCATTAAATGGTTGTTGGTGTTTTAAGCTTCTTGTGACATTTTATAGGGTTTGCTGCCACCTCTTGATGCGCCACATCATCTTCGAAAGCATGAATGGGGCCCATATAGAGAAGGTTGAATTTCCCTCTTAAGGACTGTTCACAAATTGTGTTCTTTATAGCTTTCTGAAGTGCTTAAGCTTCTTTATAAACTTATAGCAATTTGTGTATTTATATTGTTAGTCGTTGTGCTCATACTTAATAGGTGTCACGCTCGCGCAACAAGCTCCAAGTTCTGCCAGCACGCTTGTGGATGTGGGGCTTAGTAAGGTATGCATATGATCAGTATCTACATGTTATACTAATCTTGTACATGCATCTGGTATTTGAAGGCCTTAAAAGGGTATAGTAGCCATTTCACAAATTGTGAGTATCTTCTATGTAATTTGCTGAGACTGACGGTGTCGGTGACATTCTTATATTTGAGGTTCGGTCTCTGATGGTCTGTTTTTTTAAAACTAATTGAGTGGTATGATCTACATGCATATACACATAAACTAATACTGAACTCCATAACTTTTGGAAGACCATGAATATTTATGGCTATACACACACACACACACGTATATATGTTTCAATGGTTTTCAATGATGATCAAGAGAGCTCTTTGTATGTTTGTTTTAATGAAGATCACCCTCCTTGCAGAATGTGGTGATTGATCAAACACTTGAGCCTGGAACAAGGGTGACTGTAGCCATGGGAACTGATCGCCGACTGGATGGTATTTATGAATTGTTTTTATTAATAATAATGTATCTGTGTGGCATATAAAAGCACACCTTTTAATAGCAATGGTGTGAATAGGGGCTGAGTGTTGTTTGATTTTGTAGACGAGCCACGTCCGGCTGTGTCATCATCCAAACCTAGGGAAGAAGGAATGTATTGGGGCTATAAAGTAAGATACGCTGCCAATATCAGTTCGGTACTTGAACGCTCCCCGTATAAGGTACACATTTGCCTGATTTAATATGTTATTATTTTATTCCACATCAGGTTTCTTTCATCTTTATTATATTATTATCTAGGGTGGGTATGATTATCTCATTGGTACCTCAGAGCACGGTCATGTTGTCAAGTCATCTGAGCTGAAGTTACCATCTTTCAGGTATAATTAATTATTATGATTAGTTAAATATTGTGAAACATTGATTTTATTTATATATCTACTTTAGTTTCTATGTAGTAAAACTGAACTGACTTGTTAATATTTGATAGGCATCTGTTGATTGCCTTCGGTGGACTCGCAGGATTGGAAGAGTGCATTGAAGAAGACAAAAATTTCAAGGTCCCTTTTTGTTTGTGAATTTGTTATTACTTATATTATTATACTTCAAATGCTGTTTTGTTGGGACACATATTTTACTTGATCCTGCTTTTTTTTTTATCCTTAGCGGATAACTTGAAATATAATGATAAAACTGATAATTACAGGGAAAAGATCCACGCGAAGTATTTAGCACATATATAAACATTTGTCCTCATCAAGGTAGCCGAACAATTCGAACAGAGGTATGATATATTCCATATTAATTATATTTTTGTTGGGAATTTGTATTGATTTTTATTATTGCAAACAGGAAGCAGTCTTCATCTGTCTTCAATATTTTCAAGAACCAATAGATCGTGTATTAAAAGCATAGATGCAATTAGTGGCCCCTTTGTGTTGGCCTGGATCTTTGTTTTCTTTCTGATCCGGTTCAGGTTCATGTTCAGATATTTGATGTAGCACATGCTGTGATGCTGCTTCCTTTTGTTTTGTTATATTATATGTTATCTGAATTTGGACCTTTTATTTGTGTGATAAAATACAGTTATGACTCCATTCAATTTAAGGTGATGCATTTCATTATATCAACCCTATATAGTTTTAATTTTCTTTTAAGCTTACTAGGTTATTGGCCGACACAGGTGGTTAAAAAATACAATAAAATAATTTAATTTAATGATAACATACACTGTGAATTCATAGTTTCATACGATATAAATAACTCACCGATAAATGTAATTCATAAAGCTAGATAATAAAAACAAAGTTAATATTATAAACAATTTGATTGAAGATATACCTTATGCATTTATAAGATAAACAAAATTTTAAAATTCATAAATCTTTAAAAACCTCATTTGAAGTTTTATCCGTAACTTTTTTAGTAATATTACTTATTATTTCTTCGCTAAAACTATATGTTTTACATATGTACTGATTAAAACACAATATGATGATGATGATGATGATCTTCACCGATAATATCAATTATATAAACAAACATACAAACAAAAGGATAAAAGAAAAGTCAATTAATGCTTAGCTAGAATGCAGTATGCGAATCATGAGCGCTAAGTAAGATCTACAGTTCATTTTGAAGCACATATTTGCATATATCATACAACTATAAATGAGAAATAATGTTGAATAAGGTAAAGTAAATTCATAAGAAAGGCAAGATAAATAACAAGCGTATTACATTAACAAAAATAAAGAAAATAACAACTAAGAATTTTATACAAAGTTTCAGTCCCCGTGAATTTTTATAAGATTCTCAAGTTATGAACCCTGAATATATAGATGCTTTATTCATTAAAGATGTTTATTTTTCCTTTTATTATAAGCCACACAACTGAGAATCAATACAAGCTTACACGTAACTTACAAGCAAAAAGTTACCACACGTTACAATTATAATCTCAATGAGTAATTAGCAAACAACACGTACCACATTGTTAAAAAACTGCAGTTTTAAACTATAACATACACCACAACACGGTTAACCTAATTTTCACGAACCCTAACACAATTAAGGATGATAAAAACTTAATTCTAGTCTTCTACACACGATGAAGTTCGAATTGAACCATAAATTAAAACATGGTTAACCATTGCTTAACCATCAAACACCAAGCGTGCATTAAACTACCACATGGACGTTGACATTGCTTAACCATTAGCATATATAAAGAGGTTCAGGTTTGTTTGTGATACAAGTGATTGTAAATTGTAATATTAATATCTATCTCCATAATGCTGGTGAGGCAACATGGTTTGCTCCACGTGTAAGAGTTAACTGTTTGTAGTCAAGGAATCTTTAAATACTATTAAAGCAATATAATTGTGACACATGGTCTTCATCTAGGCTGTCCACATGTGCAATTAGAGGTGCACAAACCGGTTTTTTTAAAAAAACCGGTTCGGTTATTAACCGGACCGGTTTTTTTGGCCCGGAAAAAAACCGGTTCGGTTAATAACCGGACCGGTTAATAACCGGTTTTTTTCTGTCAAAACCCTAACCGGTCTAACCGGTTTAGAAACCGGTTAGAACCGGTTAATAAACCGGTTTTTTTATTAACCGGTTTTTTTTATTAACCGGTTTTTTTTTTTTTTTTTTAAATTTCGCGGTTTCAAATACGAATATTTGTTTTTTATATTTTGTACTTAATGAAGACCATTATTTTTTCACAGTATAAACAAACCGGTAACTACAAGGCAAACCGGTAACTACAAGGCAAAACGGACTGACCGAAGCCATTCTTTGTTTTCGTTGTTAGGGTTCTTTGCTTGGAAGATGAGTATGAGTGTGTGTTGGTGAATGTGTTTTCAACAAACCAAAGATTAAAAACACATAACTTTCATTTATAGTTTTTACATTAAAAATACAAACATTAAATCGTTATCGCATATTCGTAACTCAAAAATACAAACATTAAATCATTAACACTGAAGAAATCTCTGCCAAGAACTGTTGTTCATGATTTAACTCAAAAATACAAACATTAAATCGTGAACTAGCAGATGCTCCTGTTGTTCCCAATCGCAGTTTGTTCATGATTTGCCTCCATGTTTGCTGTTTCTTTAACTAAATTAGAAAAATCCAAATCAACAAGTAAATAAGAGCACATATTAGGAAAAAGAATGCTTAGACACGATTACATGAACAACTTGCTGTTTCTTACTCATGATTTGCCTCCATGTTTGCTGTTTCTTTAACTAATTTTCTTCGCTACCCGATCCCGAGCTATTTCTTAGGTAATCGTCGTACGCGGCTTCTTCATCGGTCATTGGTTGAACTTCAAACAGTGCTTGCATCGAGCTTTTTGGCGACCGTTAGACAGTTCAGATAGGTCGAAATGTTGCCACACATCTTGGTTTTGTTTCGTGGGGATGATCCGAACGACCGTTATGTCTGTGTTCGAGGCACCCATGTTGACGGATGAAGCAGCACTTTGGGAGGCCATGATAATAAGAGCGTATAATCGAGTATGAAATAAACGAGTACGAGTATGAAATAAACGACTACGAAATAAGAGCGTATGGAGTGGTAATGTGGTATAATTGAGTGTGAGATAACAAAATAATCGAGTATGAAATAAACGTTTAGAGCTAGTAGAGTTGTATAATCGAGTGTGAGCTAACCTACCCAACCTAAACTATATATAGTTGTTTGTGGGGGTAAAATGTTAAAAAAAACGGCTAGAAATCAAGAAAAAACGGGCAAAAAAGGACCCAAACGGTCATATGGCCGTTTTATAACGGTCAAAAACCGGTTAACCTAAAAACCGGTTAACCGGTTTTTAGGTTAACCGGTTTTTGACCGTTAACCGGTTAACCGGTTTTTAGGTTAACCGGTTTTTTAATAACCGGTTTTTAAATTTAACCGGTTTTTTTACTAACCGGTTCAATAACCGGTTTTTGTCCACGAATGAGTAACCGAAGTACTAACCGGCGGTTCAATAACCGGTCTAACCGGTTTTTTAATAACCGGTTTTTCTATTAACCGGTTTTCGGTTAAACCGACCAAACCGGTTCTATAACCGGTTTTTTTGAACACCTCTATGTGCAATCCATTCATCAAGTTACCATTCTCAGAAGGTCTAATATTGTGCCACGTGTCCTGGTCTCCAAACTCCCAAAAGAACAAAACCCGGTTTATTTTTCACAAACAATATTGATTTCCACCACCGATTCTCTCTCTAATCTCCCGATGATTATACCTACCCTAATTCCGCCGGTGAGATCTACAATCAATTCCACCACTGTTTTCCAGTCTAACTTTCCGATGAATATACGAATCCTACATCCGTCGTTCAGATCCACCATCGAACCTCTACAGTGTTTACCAACAATACGAGCCCTAATTCCGCCGTTCAGATTCGAACCGATTGGAGACATCAAAATCCTTGGAATTGATTCTCCGATGATTATATTCAAGGTAACTAAAACTCTAATTTTGCAAATACAATTAGTTTTTATAACAAATTCTCAATCTTTCCGTCCAATATGTTATACACATATTTTATGTTTACTGATTATTCGGGTCAATTATTTATTGTTTTTTTATTCAAATCTTTATAATTAAATTTCCGGCTAATTTCCGTTCAATTAATTTTTGCCGGTCATTTTTGTATTGTTGTTTTTTTTATTGAATTCAAGTAATTTATGTCACACCCCAAAACATGGCCTAGGAGTGTGACGACTATGTTGGTACCATATTTGTGAATAAATCAGAGTTACGTTCGATTAGCGGAAGTCTTATAAACATGTGGATCAAAGTTGTAAATATTTACATATATATAAGTCGGGATTTTAAAAGATTCCCGATCAAGTTCAAAAGATTATTTGTTTTACGCTTACAAAACCACCATTCAATATTCTAAGTTTATACAAAACAAATCCGAGCCATCGGATATATAAATAGCACTTCAACATTCTAAGCGCTAATCTTGTTCACCTGCAAAATGTAAATAAAAAACGTCAGCAACGAATGCTGGTGAACACGCTGACGCTAAAACATTTTCTTTTACGTTATTACCCCTCGAGACTACGCCTGCCTCGGCCCATCGTGGCTTAGGAATAACAAAGTTAAATAACACATATATAAATTAAAGTCTCTACTCTAGGTCACCTCAGGAAACACCGCAGCGTTCGACTTAGTTAAGTACCCGTAAGTATACACAATGATCGTACTTCCCGCGGGAAAGCGTCCTACGATCAGGTCGGTGCGATGTGACCAACGCGTACTACCACATATGTAAGGATCCAGACACACGTATACCACAGCCTGAGGGCTAGGTTTATACTTTCATTTATAATGGGTTCAGGGACACGTAGTCCCTTGTAATCATTTTCATATAACATATTTGACTCATTTTGAAACAAGTTTAAAAGTTTGGGGGCGTATTCACCTTATCGCTTTGGGATCGGCTTCAACACCGTCCGAGGGTCTTTCCCTTGCTATCTCGCACCTATAGTACGAGTATAACCAATTGTTAGTCGGATATACAATCCGGCTTAAGACCTTTAGTCTTATTTTAGTTCATAAATCTCTTTTACTTGAAAACCTTTAGTTTAAAAGTAATCTATAAACCTTTAATTATTTATAAAAACCCGACGTTTCTTCTTATCTAAGAAACGTATTCTTTTTCTTTTATTATTTAAGAATACTCATTATTAGTTAAATAATAATTTCATAACAAATAATATATATATATATACTTATATATATATATATTTATTTATCACAAAATATCTTTTACTCTTTCTTTGTTATGTTTTTTTTATTTTCTTTTATCGAGGTGTCGAGTATAACCTCGACTTAAGGTTTAAGCCTTTATAATATTTTATTATTATATTCATTGGCGTTTTAAGCCTTACCTTAAAGGCTTAAGAAAACCCTAGTGATTCGAGCAGCACTCCAACGCCGCTTCACTTCTTGATCAACTCTTTTTCTCGACACTCCTTCCTTGACACGCAAATCAATGAACGCCAATCTTCAACATTTGTTGGCACGCTTCTCAAGACTCATTGCCATAATAACAAACGCCTTCTGGGTATGTGGGTGGAGGGTGGCACAAACTTCGAGGAATCGTTGGTACACAAAGCGAGGAATCGGGGCACGTTTATCGATGAAATAAAGCACGAACTTCGAGGAAAGATATAAAAGCTAGAGAGATGCTAGAGAGAGAGAGGAATACTGATTTTGGTGTGAGTTGAAATGAATCCCGTGGCCTTCTATTTATAGCCAAAATTTGGTTCCTGTCGCGATACACGACGGCCTCCTTGGCACCCGTCGCATATCACGACGTAGGCCAAGACAGTCATCATATAGGTCTGCCACGTGGGTGTGTCACGTGTTGACACATGGCGGACGATGTGCCACGTGTTGCCACGTATCGGGATACGTGGCGAAAGGTGTTCCATGTGTGGACGCGTGGCAGTCTTGTGCCAGAGGTGTCAGGCCACGTCATCGCGTATCACGATGACATAAGTTAACAGCGATCGCGTATCGCTGTTGACTTTTCTAGAAGCGTTGACCAAGCCCCATCGCGATACGCGATGGGCTAGTCTTTTACCCCGTCGCATAGCGCGATAGGACAAGAAAACAGATTTTTCATTTTAAACCCTAAGGTTTGGAATTTTGGCATTTTTGGTCCTTTGACTTTGGAAAGTTGACATTTTGATCTCGGAATTTTCATAATGTTACATCCTCCCCACCTTGAAATAAATCTCGTCCTCGAGATTGCTTTACAAGAACAAGTGGGGGTGTTTCTTTCTCATTTCCGATTCAAGTTCCCATGTATATTTGGGCCCTCTACGCGAGTCCCATTTAACTTTCACAATTTTCAATGTTCTTCTCTTTAATTTCTTTGTTTTCGAGTCTTCTATTTGAATTGGACGTTCCACGAATTTTAATTTTTCATTTATTTTGACGTCTTTTAACGGCATAGCTAAAGATTCATCGGTTAGACATTCACGCAGATTCGAAACATGGAATACATCATGTATCCCTTGCATTTCCTCGGGCAGTCGCAAACGATATGCAACAGTGCCGATTCGTTCAAATACCTCAAAGGGTCCAACGAATCGAGGGCTTAATTTTCCTTTCTTACCGAAGCGCACGACGCCTCTCCAAGGCGAAACTTTCAATAACACTTTGTCACCAACATTGAACTCCAACGGCTTACGACGGACATCGGCGTAACTCTTTTGGCGATCACGTGCCGTCTTAAGTCGTTCTCGGATTTGAAGGATTTTGTCGGTGGTTTCTTGGACTATCTCGGGTCCATATAATTGATTTTCTCCGGTTTCAGACCAACACACAGGCGTTCTACACTTTCGACCATACAACGCCTCGAATGGTGCGGCTTGAATACTTGTGTGATAGCTATTGTTATACGAGAATTCCGTTAGGGGTAAGTGGTCATTGCCACACCCCGAAAATATTAATTTAAACAGCGGAAGAGTTTAACCAAGTCTTTCGGGCGGTGACAGACGCCGTTTCAGCCAATTATACTAAATATATATTTCAAACGTGAGTTGAACTTTATTTAACCATCAGAGTTATTACACGTGTCATATTACACGATTTTTATTCAATTTATAAGTTCAACATAAAGTCAACATTTTTCATTCAAACACACGTCACAATTTTCCCGTGCTCTTCACGAAGCTTACATACTTCAATTATTTACCTGAAAAGCATATTAAAATATCGATCAACACGATGTGTTGGTGAGTTTCCCTTTATATAAAAAATAGTCCATATATATATATATATATATATATATATATATATATATGAATCGAAAACATAATCCAAATAATTAACAAGTCCGATATCAATTCGTGTGTAATCGTCACTACACCCCGAATTATATCCAAAATATCCGTGTATAATGGCTTACCACCATTATAACACCCAACCGTATGTAATGATCTACCGTCATTACATCACAAATCAATAGGCATTTAATTTCTTAAACAAATTGAGCTGTTGTAGACGAGCAAAGAATACAACATTGCGTATGACATCTCAGTTGATAAATCGAAACATACCATACTCAAAATATACCCACTTTTAACTCAACGCGAATGGAAGTGGGGGGGCGTCACCCATAGATCTACCCATATTTCTGTGCCCTTACTAATTTGGTTAACAGTTATTTAGCCAACTAGACTCATCCCGCATTATACACCAATTTGTAAAATAAAATGCCTTTTAAAGAAAACATCATTGAAAATAATATGAAATGAAGAATATGCTTTTCCCCAAAACACAATCAAATATCGTTATAAAAACATTTCCAGTTAAAAATCGAGGGGGGGGGGGGGGGTTCGATAGAGAAACTCACAGTCTTGTAGCCTTTCTGAAAATCCCGTGTCCTATATTAGAACACATTTTGTTAATAAAAACTTGATTTTAGTTTTTATACAAAACTCCTTTTTATTTTATAAGTCTTATTCTAGTATTCACATAATCACATAAACACATAAACACATAAGCGAGTACACATAGTTCGGTTTTTCGTTAGCTATTAATTAATTAAACTAATTATTAAACAACTAAAATATAAGAAAATAACTTAAGATTCAGTTGCTGGAATTTTTAAAGAAAATATTAATCTTTTATTTTTCACAAAACTTGACGGTTTTGTCGGTTTTGTCGGTTTTGTCGGTTTTATGCTTAAAATGCGTTAATTCGGTTTTCGTTTAAAATGTAACTTATAAATTATGAAAAATACTTGTTACAAATATATTAATCAAGTTTTATAAGTTAACTTCTGAAAATATATTATTTTCATTTTTTGTTAATATTTTCTTAAAATAGCAACTTTTTAACGTTTTCGTGTCGGTTTGCACGACACGAACCGTTTAGGACTAAGTTTTATCATCTTGTCCTTTTCTCATGTATTAACTTATGTTAATCATGGGTATTTTAACACTTTAGGGGCTGTTCTAAAACAGTCCCTAATAGTTGTGTCGGTTTTGCTTAAAAGCCGATTTTTCGACCGTTTAAGTTACCGACAAGTCAAATAAATTACACAAGTCTATACTAATCATCCTATGAACTAAACACACATATAATAACATATAATTCACCATAAATAGCAGTTTTTCCCATGTATGTTCATAAGATACTTTAATCGAGTTTTTCAGTTCCTAGTTCGTATTTTAGATTACCTTAACAATGTTACTAGTTAAGCTTGTTATTTTTATATGAACAAATATCATATTAATACCTAAATGTCCAGGTTCAAATCATCATATCATTTATGTATAAGTTCAAGTAGTTCATTAGTGTTTAACTAATAAAGTTTCCTATTATAGTAACTTTTAATTTTTGAGAATTCTATCTAATTCAATCTTCCCACCTTGATTAAGTACAATTCTAAGTTTAATTCAATTAGTTTGATAGGGTTTCATGCATCCTAAGTGTTCTATCCAATTTTGTTCTTTCAATCTATCATTCAACAAAGTTTACTTATTTAGTAAGTTGTTGTCCATTTTAACCAATGTGTTAACTAATCCATGCTTCTAATCATGCACCCTATCTTAGTTCAAAGCTGTTATTAATCACATATTGATCACATTCATCACAAGTATTCACATCAAAATCCAAATTTCAACTTTTCTTAAATTAAAGTTTCCTTATTTAGTAATTTTTACAATCTTTATTAATCTTCAAGTTCCAACTATTAATTCTAGCATATAACCTCTCTTACTTTCAATTAAGTTATTCCATATTACTTTTTGATTCATCAATCCATCCAAAATCCATAATAAATCCAAAACCCAAAAATCCCCAAATTTTCCACTTATGAACATACTCTTGTTTTGATTATCTCTAACAACAATTTCACAAAAATCCATGTCCATATTATCAAACTATTGATCAATAATCAATCCAATTTCATTCTAACAACAAACCCTAATAACAATTTTATCTATGATTATACCAAATTATCAAGTAATCCAACAAGACTTCTAATCAATCTTAACAATCAATGCATAGACTTCAAGATGAGTGTATGCATGTATAAGTGGGTTTAATTCCTCCTCTTACACATACACACATACTCACGGCTCATACACACACACACAAGCATCCAAAATTTTTAATCTCTAAGATCAATCTCAACCCAAGATTCTAACCAAATTAACCATAGAAATTAACTTGTAAACATAACTTACTTGTGTTATTGAGGATCTAAGAATGAAAATGAGAATGAGGTGGGTGTGAGTATGACGATCCTTCCTCCTAATCTTCTTCCTAGTTGTTAATCTTCAAAGTTCTTGATCTAGATTTGATTGTAAGTGTGTGTGTTTATGATTAGGGATTTTGAATTTGAGTGTGTGTATGTGTGTGTGTTTGGCCGTGGGTTTTAAAGAGAGAAAGAATGAGATTGTGTGGTGAGTTGTTAAACAAGTGTGTGATGATGATTGATCCAACACATCAACCTCATGATTAGGAGTAATCATTGGGGATGTGAGGTGGTGGTTTGTGATTGGGAGAAAGAGAGGTGGAGGGGGTGAGGTGCCATGGGGTGGTGGTTTTGAGAAAACCATGGGTGATGGCACATGGGTTTGGTTTAGTAAGTAGGTGTTTAAACAATAATCTTAAGTTTCCGTTTTAACGTCTAACGAATTTTAGCTAATCAAACGAATCCCGTTTCTAATAATTTTTGTCAGACTTTGAACGAAATTGGATTCTAGATAATACAAGCCTAAGAAACTAATTTTTGGTAATTGTTGACGTTGGGTCTTTACCGGGTAGTTCACCGACACTTGGTTACTTATTTTGCAATTTTTGTGATTCGAGCCTTCTAAAATTAAGTTTATACATTGTCTTGACTACTTTAATATGTATTTTAATTTTTCGAGATCATTTAGCCTCTTTAAGGATTTATTTACTTTTTGACTCGTTACCCGAGGTTATTCCACGTCAGGCTCATTACGTGGCGATTTTTGCACTTTTTGTTGACTTTGGAATGTCTAGATTGCTGATAAAGAAGATTTTTCTCATAATGACGAAATTTTTATTGCTAATCAAGATTATAGTTGTCACACCCGGCCCTGAGCGGCGGAAACAGCCGGGCGCGCGCGAGTGGGGATTGATAATTAAGCACGGGCCATTGCAAACATTCAAAGATTTTCATTGCGCATGAAAAGTTTAGTACAAATACATTACATTGTTTAAAAATTACATAAAAACATCCAAGTATAAAAACTGTTGAAGATTTCCACGCCATATCCCCTTGCGCGGCGGGAACAACCACGCGCATCGAAGGGATAGAACTAAAATCTTCCAAAAAGCTAGTTTTAGATGTTCAGCGTGAGGTGCTCTAAGTGTGACTCCATGCGCTACCTAGTTATCTCCTGAAAGACACGTAAAAACATTTGAATCAGTATAAACTGAGTGAGTTCACAAGTTTTAGTAACTTGATAAATCGCATTGCATCATAGTCTTGATAAAATCATATTGAAACACATTTATGATTTCATGTCTAAACATATACTTGATAATCCGTATGAAAACATAGATCTGACACATATTTATGATAAAAGTCGTTCCGCGGGCTACGCGCGATCATTACTGGAAGTGTGCTCGTCCATGCAAAGTGGCGCTGCCACTACGAGCTAAATAATATAATGCCGTCCCGCGGTTTACGCGTGGACATTTCTGAAAAACCGTGCTCGTCTATGCAAAGAGGCGCTGCCCCTACGAGCTAATCAATAATTCCGTCCCGCGGGTTACGCGCGGACGTTGTGCCGGAAAACAAGGCGCTCGTCCATGCAAAGAGGCGCGACCCCTACGAGCGGGCTCAAACCCATAGTACTGCCCCATGACCATACTAGGCACTCGTCTATGCAAAGAGGTGCGACCCCTACGAGTGGGTGGATCAAACCAGCAGTCCCTACCCTTAGAGTTCCAATGGTAAAGTGATCACTTACTCGAGTTCTAGCGCACATACATCGAAAACCTTAGATAACCGTTCGCATTGCTCATCATGAAATATAATTTAAACACATAATCGCTTGCATAGCTTGTAAGTATACCATGATAAAACATTATTTAAGTACGTGTCCCTCGCCCCGAAAGCAGTTTAAAAATAGTGAAAACAGTGAAAATAGGGGCTGTGAGACTCACCTGTGGTTCTTGTTAAGGGATTAAATCGAGATTCGGGTTTTCTTGGTGTTGGCCTCGGAATTGAAGGTCTAGAATACGATTAAATAACAAGAAGTATATATATTAAGATCAAGAAATAGGAGAATATAAGGGTTGGAAAGTAGATCTCAAGGTTATATTCTCGGCTTACCTAGTAACAGGATCGGAAATGAAAACAACGGATGCTTGGGAGAGGATTAGTGCAAGTTTGCAGTTCTTTGAAGTGTGTTTTGGGTGATAATTTAGGTTACATATTTATAGGCAAACTCAAGGGAACACAATCCCTTGCTTTAGGGGATTGTAATCTTTTCATATCTAGGGGTAATGATGATAAAGTATGGAAATTATTATTATTTATTTAAAAGTGGAGTAGTGGATAAAAGATTTTGATTTGATTTGGTCAGGGCATGCAGGTCTGGGGTTGGTGAGAATAGGGTGGCTGACAGTTGACTTTTCGTGTTACAGTGTGCTTTTTCAGGTACTTTTGTTAGTGTACAGTAAAAAGTGGAAAATCTCTGAAACACGCTACTGTTTCCTTTTGGGCGGGAGTAATCTCCTTACGTCTGGAGAATAGACTAAGTGTTCTGCGCGTATCACTTGGTGCGCATAGCTTTCTGCGTGAAGGACATTTCTTTGCTGCGGGTAGGCACGTAACCTTCTCGCAGTTAGGGACATTGAGTTTCATTTGTAGATTCTCCAGGTGGTCTTGGTATTTCAACATAGTGATCAGTTATGTTGAAGTCAATTCCATCTTGGAGCTTCAGACAAACTAGCTCTCAATGTTCCCGCCATGCGGGGAGGTTAGTTCCCTTCCGCACGCGCATAAACGATTTAGGATGCACCCGCCTTAGCATCATGCGGGATGGTCAGCCCATTAGACAACATAACGTTAAGGTACATAAAACCAATACACTCGCGCATGGCGCATATAACATATGCCCACGCAGGTTCTTAACATGGCGCGCTCGCGCAGGGCGCACATAATATGCCCGCGCTGACTAACATGGCGCGCTCGCGCAGGGCGCACATAACAAATGCACGCGCTGACTAACATGGCGCGCTCGCGCAGGGCGCACATAACAAATGCACGCGCTGACTAACATGGCGCGCTCGCGCAGGGCACATATAACATAATTACCTAATATTTAGGTTGATTACTTGGTTTAAGGGATTGGGAATTTACCGGGTGTCACATTCTCCCCCTGTTAAGCGAATTTCGTCCCGAAATTTAGGAGACGTTGCTGGCAGAAGCCATGTTCTGAAAGAGGTGTGGGTATTTCTGGCGCATCTGGTCTTCTCTTTCCCAAGTGAATTCAGGCCCATGCCTCGAGTTCCATTGAACCTTTACTAACTTGATTCTGCTTCTGCGTAACTTTTGTTCTTTCCAATCGGTTACTGCTATCGGTTCTTCTACGAAGTGCAGCTGTTTGTCGATGTGAATCTCTTCCAACGGCAAAATCAACGTTTCGTCAGATAAACACTTTTTGAGGTTGGACACATGAAACGTATCATGAACTCCACTGAGTTCGGCGGGTAAACGGAGTTTATAAGCAACCGGACCGATCCTTTCCAGGATCTCAAATGGTCCAATGTAGCGCGGATTCAACTTTCCTCGCTTGCCGAAACGGGGGACTCCTTTCCATGGAGAGACTTTCAAAAGTACTCTATCCCCTACCTGAAACTCCAATGGTTTCCTTCGCACATCTGCGTAGCTCTTCTGTCTATCGTGCGCTGTCTTAAGGCGATCCCTTATCTGAAAAATCTTGTCTGTTGTTTCTTGGATCAATTCTGGACCAGTCATTTGCTTGTCACCCACTTCAGCCCAGCACAGTGGGGATCTACACTTGCGCCCATACAAAGCTTCGAACGGCGCAGCCTTGATGCTTGTGTGATAACTGTTGTTGTAAGAAAATTCAACCAATGGGAGATGAGTATCCCAGCTACCACCGAAATCGATTGCGCACGCGCGTAGCATGTCTTCCAATGTCTGGATTGTTCGCTCGCTTTGCCCATCCGTTTGGGGATGATATGCCGTACTCATGTCAAGACGAGTACCTAAAGCCCCTTGTAACGATCTCCAAAACCTTGATGTGAACCGACTATCTCTATCAGAAATGATGGACACTGGGACTCCATGTTTTGAAACTACTTCTCGAATATACAATCGGGCTAACTTTTCCATCTTATCGGTTTCCTTGATCGGCAGGAAGTGTGCTGACTTAGTTAGCCGATCCACAATAACCCAGATCGTGTCGTAACCCCCAGGTGTCCTTGGCAGTTTGGTGATGAAGTCCATAGAGATTTGTTCCCACTTCCACATGGGAATTTCTGGCTGTTGAAGCAACCCTGATGGTTTCTGGTATTCAGCCTTTACCTTCGAACACGTCAGGCATTTACTGACATACGTCGCGATGGCGCCTTTAAGATTGGGCCACCAATACAGCGTTTTAACATCTTGGTACATCTTGTCTGCGCCAGGATGTACGGAGTACCTTGTCTTGTGAGCTTCGTTTAATACTTGCTCGCGCAGTCCTCCCTTGAGAGGGACCCATATGCGGTTAGCAAAATATAGATTGCCGTTCTCTTTAAGTTCCAAACTCTTAATCATACCCCCAAGGCATTCGTTTTTAACAAACTCTGGTTTCAAGGCTTCTTGCTGAGCGTCTCGGATGCGGGTAGAGATCTGCGTGAATGGTCAACCTTAGAGCCTTGACTCGTAGCGTTTTTATTCGCTCCTTCCTACTTAGCGCGTCTGCTACCACATTCGCCTTTCCAGGGTGGTACTTAATTTCACAATCATAATCATTCAACAACTCCACCCATCTTCGTTGCCTCATGTTTAAATCCTTTTGATCAAATATATGTTGAAGGCTCTTGTGATCCGTAAAGATTATACACTTTGTACCATAGAGGTAATGGCGCCAAATCTTTAGCGCGAAGACAACCGCTCCAAGTTCCAGATCATGCGTTGTGTAGTTCTTTTCATTGGTCTTGAGTTGGCGCGAGGCATATGCTATGACTTTGTCTCGCTGCATAAGGACACATCCGAGTCCTTGATGTGAAGCGTCGCAGTAAACGACGATGTCGTCCGTCCCTTCGGGCAGAGACAAAATTGGCGCACTACATAATTTTTGTTTCAACATTTGAAACGCTGCTTCCTGATTTTCGCCCCAAACAAACTTCTTGTCTTTTTGAGTTAGCGCGGTCAGAGGTAGAGCTATGTTGGAGAAGTTCTCAATGAAGCGTCGATAGTAGCCAGCTAGTCCTAGGAATTGCCTCACCTCAGTTGGGGTTTTTGGCGCTCCCCAGTTTTCGATGGCCTTGACTTTGGAAGGATCAACGTGTATTCCTTTCTCGTTTACAACGTGACCGAGAAAGTGAACTTCTCTAAGCCAAAACTCGCACTTGGAAAACTTCGCATACAACTTTTCTTTCCTCAACAATTCCAAAATCAATCTCAGGTGTTGCTCATGCTCGGCCTTGGTCCGTGAGTAAATCAGAATATCATCTATAAACACAATCACAAACTTGTCCAAGTATGATCTGCACACGCGGTTCATCAGATCCATGAATACAGCCGGCGCATTATTTAGCCCGAAAGGCATCACTAAGAACTCATAATGGCCGTATCTAGTTCGGAAGGCTGTTTTCGGCACATCTTCCTCATGGACCCTAAGTTGGTGGTATCCTGACCGTAGATCTATCTTCGAATAATAACTGGATCCCTGCAACTGGTCAAATAAGTCGTCAATCCTCGGTAAGGGGTACCGATTTTTGACTGTCAGCTTGTTCAGTTCCCTGTAGTCAATACACATTCTGAACGAACCATCCTTCTTCTTAACAAACAGTACTGGAGCTCCCCAAGGTGAAAAGCTTGGGCGTATGAAACCCTTATCCAATAGTTCCTGTAACTGATTGGATAGCTCTTGCATCTCGGATGGAGCTAATCGATAAGGCGCTCGAGCTACTGGCGCAGCTCCTGGGACCAAATCAATACGAAACTCGACTTGTCGCGGCGGCGGTAATCCGGGCAAATCTTCAGGAAAAACTTCTGGAAATTCGCGCACTACTGGTAAGTCTTCAATTCTTCGCTCATCTCCTTTCTTCTCTACGACATGCGCCAGGAAGGCGTAGCACCCTTTCCTTAGGCACTTACGCGCCTTTAGGCACGAAATCAGTTTCGTCGCAACTCCCCTTCTTTCCCCTTGAATTACCAAGGTTTCTCCGTTCAACAGTGGGATCCGAACCTGCTTCTCATGGCAAATAACTTCCGCGTGGTTCTCGACTAACCAATCCATACCTACCACAATGTCAAAACTTCCCAAGTCTATTGGCAACAAATTAATATTGAACCCGTGACCTCCCATGACTATTATACATTGTTCAGTTCTTTCATTCGCGCATAACTGCCTACCATTGGCTAGTTCTATAGTATAAGGCGTGTCTAGCCTACTGCTTGCTAGGCCTAGGGAGTTTTTAAACTCAGCGGATATAAAACTTAGGTCAGCGCCAGTATCAAATAAGACAGATGCAAAATGTCCGTTAAGCAAAAACGTACCGGTCACCACATTCGGCTCTTCTTTAGCTTCGCCTGCGCCGATCACAAAAGCTCTCCCGCGAGCTTGGTTCCCCTTTTGCGGGCAATCCCGACTAAAATGCCCTGGCTTCCCGCATGCGTAGCAGTTGTCGCTTGCTCCAGCTTCTCTGACACGGCAATTCATCGTCTTGTGCCCTGGTCTGCCACATTTGGCGCATTCGATTCTTGCGCATTCACCCTCGTGGTGATACTTGCATTTGTTGCACCATGGGCGAGGCCCGCTGTATCCTTTTCGTGGTGGCTCCGCGGCCTGAATCGCGTAAGTCCTTGCGCTCTCCTGCTTCTTGAACGGTGGCTGCTTGGAGTCGGACCCTCGGTGGTGAGAGTTCCATTTCCTCTTGGGATCAGAGGTTCGCTGCTCGATTCCGCGCGTAGTTAACATACCCGCACGGACCGTATCCCTTGTAAGGGTGATGGCCCGCGCTACCGCCTCATCAAAAGTTGGAGGTGCTGCGGCGTTGAGCGGAACCCTAACAACAGGAGGTAACCCAAAAATATACCTCTCGATCTTCTTTTCCTCCGTGTTTGCCATGTCTGGCACCAACTGGCAAAGCTCGTTGAACCGGTTGTTGTAGGCGTCGATATCCGTTCCTACCATGGTGTGGTTCCAGAATTCCTGTTGTAGACTCTGGATTTCTGCGCGAGAGCAGAACTTTCTCATCATCATTTCCTTCAGTTCCTCCCAGGTCTTGTGGAGAGCAACTTCTCGCCCCAATGTTTTCGTTTGAAGCTTCCACCAAGACGAAGCTGCTTCTTGGAACATGCAGGTCGCGTAAAGGACCTTCTGGTTCTCACTACATCCGCTAATGGAGAGAACTGTCTCCATCTTGTCAATCCAGTTGTAGAGCCCAATGGCCCCTTCGGTACCCTTGAATGGCCAAGGCTTACAGGCCATGAATGTCTTGTAGGAGCATCCTTTGTCCAAGGCTCCTGATTCGGGTTCTGGGGTCTCATTCTGACGACCCTGACTTGATTCGGCCTTGCTGGCCTCATGTGTTGCGATTGCTTGCGCGATTATTTCCGCGAGTTCCTCGGGTGTCATGGTAATTCCTTTGGCTTTAGTTGGAGGCATTCTCGCTTTAAAAGAGAATGAAAATATATCAAACTTAGCGCATGTACTCTGAGCACATAATGTTATCATTATTTACTAGACACTGTGTGACCCGTGTTCCTAAGTGTGTGTATAGTTTCTTTTGAAAATATTTTCTTTGAAAAATATCTCATGTGATTCCCCAACGGTTATAGTCTAGGTTAAAACTTCTTTTCCTAGTTCGCTATAACCAGTGCTCTGATACCAATCTGTCACACCCGGCCCTGAGCGGCGGAAACAGCCGGGCGCGCGCGAGTGGGGATTGATAATTAAGCACGGGCCATTGCAAACATTCAAAGATTTTCATTGCGCATGAAAAGTTTAGTACAAATACATTACATTGTTTAAAAATTACATAAAAACATCCAAGTATAAAAACTGTTGAAGATTTCCACGCCATATCCCCTTGCGCGGCGGGAACAACCACGCGCATCGAAGGGATAGAACTAAAATCTTCCAAAAAGCTAGTTTTAGATGTTCAGCGTGAGGTGCTCTAAGTGTGACTCCATGCGCTACCTAGTTATCTCCTGAAAGACACGTAAAAACATTTGAATCAGTATAAACTGAGTGAGTTCACAAGTTTTAGTAACTTGATAAATCGCATTGCATCATAGTCTTGATAAAATCATATTGAAACACATTTATGATTTCATGTCTAAACATATACTTGATAATCCGTATGAAAACATAGATCTGACACATATTTATGATAAAAGTCGTTCCGCGGGCTACGCGCGATCATTACTGGAAGTGTGCTCGTCCATGCAAAGTGGCGCTGCCACTACGAGCTAAATAATATAATGCCGTCCCGCGGTTTACGCGTGGACATTTCTGAAAAACCGTGCTCGTCTATGCAAAGAGGCGCTGCCCCTACGAGCTAATCAATAATTCCGTCCCGCGGGTTACGCGCGGACGTTGTGCCGGAAAACAAGGCGCTCGTCCATGCAAAGAGGCGCGACCCCTACGAGCGGGCTCAAACCCATAGTACTGCCCCATGACCATACTAGGCACTCGTCTATGCAAAGAGGTGCGACCCCTACGAGTGGGTGGATCAAACCAGCAGTCCCTACCCTTAGAGTTCCAATGGTAAAGTGATCACTTACTCGAGTTCTAGCGCACATACATCGAAAACCTTAGATAACCGTTCGCATTGCTCATCATGAAATATAATTTAAACACATAATCGCTTGCATAGCTTGTAAGTATACCATGATAAAACATTATTTAAGTACGTGTCCCTCGCCCCGAAAGCAGTTTAAAAATAGTGAAAACAGTGAAAATAGGGGCTGTGAGACTCACCTGTGGTTCTTGTTAAGGGATTAAATCGAGATTCGGGTTTTCTTGGTGTTGGCCTCGGAATTGAAGGTCTAGAATACGATTAAATAACAAGAAGTATATATATTAAGATCAAGAAATAGGAGAATATAAGGGTTGGAAAGTAGATCTCAAGGTTATTATCTTGGCTTACCTAGTAACAGGATCGGAAATGAAAACAACGGATGCTTGGGAGAGGATTAGTGCAAGTTTGCAGTTCTTTGAAGTGTGTTTTGGGTGATAATTTAGGTTACATATTTATAGGCAAACTCAAGGGAACGCAATCCCTTGCTTTAGGGGATTGTAATCTTTTCATATCTAGGGGTAATGATGATAAAGTATGGAAATTATTATTATTTATTTAAAAGTGGAGTAGTGGATAAAAGATTTTGATTTGATTTGGTCAGGGCATGCAGGTCTGGGGTTGGTGAGAATAGGGTGGCTGACAGTTGACTTTTCGTGTTACAGTGTGCTTTTTCAGGTACTTTTGTTAGTGTACAGTAAAAAGTGGAAAATCTCTGAAACACGCTACTGTTTCCTTTTGGGCGGGAGTAATCTCCTTACGTCTGGAGAATAGACTAAGTGTTCTGCGCGTATCACTTGGTGCGCATAGCTTTCTGCGTGAAGGACATTTCTTTGCTGCGGGTAGGCACGTAACCTTCTCGCAGTTAGGGACATTGAGTTTCATTTGTAGATTCTCTCGGTGGTCTTGGTATTTCAACATAGTGATCAGTTATGTTGAAGTCAATTCCATCTTGGAGCTTCAGACAAACTAGCTCTCAATGTTCCCGCCATGCGGGGAGGTTAGTTCCCTTCCGCACGCGCATAAACGATTTAGGATGCACCCGCCTTAGCATCATGCGGGATGGTCAGCCCATTAGACAACATAACGTTAAGGTACATAAAACCAATACACTCGCGCATGGCGCATATAACATATGCCCACGCAGGTTCTTAACATGGCGCGCTCGAGCAGGGCGCACATAATATGCCCGCGCTGACTAACATGGCGCGCTCGCGCAGGGCGCACATAACAAATGCACGCGCTGACTAACATGGCGCGCTCGCGCAGGGCGCACATAACAAATGCACGCGCTGACTAACATGGCGCGCTCGCGCAGGGCGCATATAACATAATTACCTAATATTTAGGTTGATTACTTGGTTTAAGGGATTGGGAATTTACCGGGTGTCACAATAGTAGTCGCGGTTTAAGCTAATTTTTAGCCGGGTGTCACAGTCATCCCAACTTCCACCTAAATCAATCACACAAGCCCGAAGCATGTCTTCCAACGTTTGGATCGTCCTTTCGCTTTGCCCATCGGTTTGCGGATGATAGGCGGTGCTAAGGTTTAGTTTTGTACCGAGTGCTTGTTGTAAGCTTTTCCAGAAATGAGATGTAAAATGACTGTCTCGATTAGAGATTATAGATAGCGGTACTCCATGCAAGGAAACGATGGTGTTTACATAGATACACGCTAATCTATCCATAGAGTATGATTCGTATATGGGTATGAAATGTGCGGACTTTGTCAATCGGTCCACGATAACCTAAATTGCGTTGTGTTGTTGAGCCGTTTTAGGGAGTTTGGTAATAAAATCCTTGGTTATTAACTCCCACTCCCATATGGGAAGTTCGGATTGCTGAAGCAATCCCGAAGGCTTTTGGTGTTCAGCCTAGACTTTCAAACATGTTAAACATTTCGCCACATGCGAAGCGACATCCCTTTTCATCCCATTCCACCAATAGTTTGATTTGATGTTATGGTACATTTTGTCGCTCCCGGGATGCATCATATACTTGGATTTGTGAGCCTCATTCAAAATTTTCCCACGCGACTCCCCAACGATTGGTACCCAAATTATATTGCCGAGTCTAAGGATACCATCGTCACCCTTGACTAGCGAGTCAATGGCGCCGTTACGTTTTTCGTCGGAGATTTGGTTTTCAGCAGTCGCTTGATTTTGGGCAGATTTTATTTGCTCGAGAAGGTCGACTTGAAGTTCTAGGCGCAATGCTCGGACTCTTTTCGGCTTTTCGTGCTCTTTACGACTTAAGGCATCAGCCACAACGTTGGCTTTGCCTTCATGGTAGACAATCTCACAATCATAGTCGTTGAGAGTCTCCAACCAGCGTCGTTGACGCATAGGGGTGGCAATCTTGACCCAAACCCTTTCAAATGAGTCAATTTGAGTTGTTTTAAAAGTTAAATGAGTTGGTTTGGGTAAAAGATTTTAAATAAATGATTCAAAATGAGTCATTTGAAATTCCATCCTTTTATTTTCGGGTCAAAATGGGTCGACAAGTTTAAAGAAATGGGTTGATGTGGGTTAGTGTCCTAAGGAAATGTGACAGGTTTCGGATCGGAACAGGTTTTCGTACAAGATAGGTTTCGGCACGAAACAGGTTTCAGATCGGAACGGGTTCGGTTCAGGTTTTAAGTCAACACGAGTTTTCACCCGTGACGTGTTGGGTTTTGGTTTCTTTGGTTTCTTTCTGCTCGATTCCGGACTCTTTTTTGTTCGTTTTTCAGTTTTGTTTTTGTTCGGTTTGAATTCTTTTAGTTTTGTTTTGACTGATTTTTCGATTTCGATTGATGTGGTCCGGTTTTGGCTTTTTGTTTCTTTGTTTCATTTTCGTCGATTCTTTCGGTTTCAGTTCGAATCTAGATGTTTTTTTGTTATGGAACGAGGACAACGTATGAAACATTTTAGTGTTTTTATTTATGTTTTGAGTTATATTTTTTTTATTATTATTTTTGAATATTTTTTTGAGGGTTTTTGATCTTACTAGAAAACCCCTCAAAATAAATTCAAAAAAATAATTAAAAAAATCATAACTTAAAATATAAGTAAAAAACGAAAAATCTAAAAAAACTAAAATGTTTCCGCCGTTATTCTCGTTCAAAAAAAAAAAAAAAAACCTCAAAACTCGGTTTGACCTTAACCTATTTTGACCTAAACCAAAACAACCCTTTTTTTAATTGACTCGTTTTGACCCAAACTCATTTTGACTCATACCCATTTTGACCGATGACTCATTTCAACCCATGACTCGTTCGACCCAACCCAACCCATTTGCCACCTCTATTGACGCAT
>NW_027503059.1:0-54473 GCF_021521415.1 Bidens hawaiensis | reverse complement strand
TAATTTTTCCATTAAGAAAGGCAAATTTAACATCCAATTGAAACACTTTAATATTATTTAAAGCAGCATAGGCTAGACAGATTCTGATAGCTTCTAGCCTTGCCACTGGTGTAAACACTTCCTCAAAATCAATTCCTTCCTCTTGTAGGCAGCCTAGTGCAACTATTCTTGCCTTGTTCTTTAAAACAATCCATCTTTCATCCCTCTTGTTCCTAAAAACCTATTAGTTGCAGTGGCATACTTGTTTCTTGGCTTATCTACAAGTTCCCACACTTGCAGATCTCTGAATTGAGCCAACTCCTCTTGCATTGCTTCTACCCAACTATTGTCTTTTAAGGCTTGAACAATGTTCTTGGGTTCAACTTGGGATAGGAAGCAGGAGTACAAATAGATGTTTGCAGATTCAGATGCACTTCTGGTAACTCTTTCATTGATATCCCAGTGATGTTTTCAGGTGGATGATTTCTTTCAACAAAGGAAGTTTGCACAATTATATCAGTAGACACATTAGAATCAAGATTTGTGTCATTGAGATCAGGTTCCTCAATGATCAAATCTGTAGTTGCATTATGAAATTTAGTTGAATCTTCATCAAACTATTGTGAAGATGAAGCAACATTGTTTCCAATATTCAAACTTTGAAACAAAGTCTCAAAGTCTGGTTGTCTTTCATTTTGATCTTGAACAAACAAGTCATCATGTTGCCCTTCATTGTTGACAGCTTGCTCTTGATCATTTTGAACATTTGTTTGCTCATCATTCATGATAGGTTGTTCTTGAACATGTGATTGCTCAAGATTGTCATTTTGTTCATCATCTTCTTCATGATCAGAGGAAGACTTGTTAAAGGAATATTCAGCATTTTTGTTTGAGACTCTTGACCACAACTTGTCCAAATCAATATTCTTTTCTAACTTTTCTTCTTGGACACTTGTTCTCTACAAATTTTAATCAAAGTCTTCAAGATAAATCTTGAAAGACTTGATTAACTTCTCAAGATCAAATAACTAGGATGCTCCATCAACTGTATTGAACTGATTTTCATTGAATATCACATCAGAAGATTCAATCACACTCAAGTGATCCTTCACATATACTCTGTAAAACTTTGAGTGTGTGGAGTATCCAATAAAGAAACAGTCTAAAGATTTTGATTGAAACTTGTTCAAGTAGTCTTTAGTATTCAATAATTAGTATTTGCATCCAAAAGGCTTGAGAACTTGATGTAGGGCTTTCTTTTGAACAAAATCTCATAAGGAGTCTTGTCTTGGCTTTTGTTGAGAAGTACCCTGTTCTGAACATAGCATGCGGTGTTGATTGCTTCGGCCCAAAAAGTAAATGGCAAATAAGCATCTGCTAACATGGTTCTTGCAGCTTCAATGAGTGTACAGTTTCATCTTTCAGCTACACCATTTTATTCGGGAGTTCTAGGAGCATTGAATTGTTGTAGAATTCCTTTTGCAAGGCAGAAATCAGTCATTACCCCATTCTTGAACTCAGTACCATTGGTACTTCTCATCACTTTCACCCTAACATCCAATTGGTTCTCCATCCTTGTAACACAATTCTTGATCAAATTAGCAGCTTCATCTTTGGAGTTTAGGAAATAAACCCAAGTGTATCTTAAAAAATCATCAATGATCACTAAGCAATACCTTTTCTTCCCTATAATAGGAAACTCACAGGACCAAAATTTTCAATTAAGTTCAAAAGTTTTGCTTTATGTGATGACTTATGCTGCTTACCCTTCAAGAAATGCATTTGTCATCAAGCATGAATTCCCTTGTAGGTAAATCATTTACATGTTCACCTTTAACAAGTTTGTTCATGTTCTTTAAATTAACATGACAAAGCTTTCTATGCCACAATTTAGTCTCATTTTCAGTGGCTTTTGAAACAAAACAAGTTCCACCCCTAGAAATTTCATCCTTCATCTTCAATTCATACAGGTTACCATTTCTAGGAGCCATCATCATAATCATATCTGGAGGAATCATAAATTCAGGTTTGAGAATGAAACAGTGAGAATCACAAAATCCAACCTTATAACGTTATTGCAATCCTTCCACATAAAACACATCGTCAAATGACACTATGCCATTAGTCAGAATATCTTTCCCCACTATATTCCCTCCATTTTCATCACTCCCAAAAGCAACAGGTCCTTCAAATTTTTCTTCATAATTCACTAGAGACCTCTTGTCACATGTCATGTTCCTGGAACATCCACTGTCCAAATACCATACATAATTGATTTGTGTGGACGGTTCATGCACAAATTAAAGAAAATTAATCAGTTAAGTGATGAAGTACAAGCTACATTAGCTTGAAAATCATCAATGACATGAACAGGTGTTGCATTGGGTTTGGGGTCTCCATACACAACTTCACAAGAGTCATCAGATTCATAGCCAGTTTCATATGATCTATTCACATATGGAACAATACTCTTGCATTCAATGACATAATATCTCTTCACACTGGTTTCATTTGTTTAAGAAGTCACAGGTGTCTCCCTTGTCACTACAGTCTCGCTTTTTGGTTTCCAAAGGAATCCTTGGTGCTCAAACCCATGTTTCAACAAAAACTTTTCATCTTCATTCAACTCCCTTGATTTATTCCTCCTAACCATCTCTTTCTTAACCTTCACTTCACTTTCTGTTGGCTTCTCATTATCAACAGATTTCTCCTTCTTAACAGCCTTTACAGGGTTTATTCTGATTGGTTGTTTAATTTTTGGAACCTTCTTCTCTTCAAAAACTGTTTTCTCTTTCTTGACAACAATCTCAGTTTTCTTGATTACTTCATTTCCCCTGTCAGTTTCAACATATGGCTTTTTTTTCCTTTTACCAAGTACTCTTCATATTTCTTCTTGTAAATACCAAAATCTTGCCCAAACTTGGTAGTATCTGGAACATGAAATGGTTTGAATGTAAATCTTTCATGACAAGAATCAGTATGATGTCCATATACATCACAATGCTTGCACCAAACCTTTCCTTTAAAACTCTCACTTTTTTCCCCTTCTTAAATCTTTCACTTGGTCTTAGGGGTTCAACTCCAATGGTCCTTTGATTCTTGAGCCCATCAAAGTCCACTAAGAAAGGCACAAATTCCTTAATCTTGATATCTTGTCTTTCAGTTGAGCTTTTGACAAAAGTTATTCTTTCCAGATTGATTGGCACAACATCTGAGTTGTTTCTAAACCTTGATTGCCTTCTTTCATATTCTTCAACAGTCTCAACTTCTCCAATATCAAAGAGTTATTGATTTGAGAAAATAGGCATAAACTGATCAAGTGTCTTCAGTCTTTTTCTTTTTCTTTATCTTTTTCTCCTTAAATGCATATTTTCTTGGAGGTCTCATAGCATTATATTTACCCTTTGATCCACCACATATGTCAAATGACACATGTTCCATTCTCATCTATTCATGATGTTTTCTCATCTTGGGTTTGATCTTTGGTAACATAGGAATCTTGCTTGGTGGGCTTGACTTGCCTTTACCTTTGTCCTTTGAGTCACTTTCAATTGAGCATTGATCACTTGAGTCACTCAAGTCATCTCTGTTCAAGCAGTTGTCATCAAAGTCATCTTCTGAAACTTGAATACCAACAGAAGTTTCACAATTCTTCTCTTCCTTCAACACAAACTCACCTTTATCACTCACTTCAACCCTTTCATAATTTTCAATAAACTCTTTCTTTTCCTTAAACACCTCTCTAAATTGATCAAGGTAAGCTTCTCTCTTCTCCTTATCAATCTTCAATGAGTAATTGACACTGAAATGTGGAGGTACAGTCTTCTATTTATCTTCTTCCTTGATCTTGTTAAGTTTTCCACAAATGTTTCCTGTTGAGACTAGATTTTTCAAGAAATCAATCTCAACCTGAAGTGTAGCATTCTTCAACTTTTCATCCAGAAACATCTTCTTCAGCCCTTCAACTTCAGTGATACATCTTGATTGGACCATGTAACTATCCATATAGTCTTGTTCTAGACTCTTATATCTCTCTTCATAGATTAGGTCACTTGCCTCATACACATTTACAATGCTTTGTTTATTGACGCATTCTTTTTGTAGCTTATTCACTGTCATTCTCAAGAATTCATTTAATTCAAGTATTTCAAGCTTGGAAAGATATGAATGTACCTGAGATTAAAATATTCAGCTTCATTCTTCATTTTGGCCATGAATGCAACATTTTCTTTCTCTATCTCACTTGCATGATTGCTCCAGTCAAAATTTCCTTCTTGTTCAGCAGCAAGTGCAACATTTCCTTGATTTCTGGGCTGGTTGGTGTCTCTATTGGGGTTTACAGGAGCTTGTGGAGGGTTTTGATTTGTTCTTTGAAAGTTCTGGTTTTGGGGAACAACTTGCTGGTGATTCCGTTGTTGTTGGTTGTTGTTGAAATTTCTTTGCTGGCCTTGGTTTTGGTTTTGATATTGGTACTGGTTTCTTGATGGAGCAAACTGATTGTTTTGGAAGTTTCTTGGTTGATTACATTCCCTAGCAATGTGTCCCGGCAATTGACAGTTGCAAATTGCCTTTGATTTATCAAATCCAATCATGTCATTAAGACCAGACCCAAGGGATCTTCCAGTTCTGTTGAAAAATCTTTTGTTTCTCAAGGCTAGCATAGCAGCTTGCCATTTCAAGGCCATGTCTTCAAGGTCATCTGCATCAATTTGCTCTAAGTCTTCTTCGACCACACTGGTGAGAATCAAATTTTTGGCAACAAAGGCATTATATGACTCTGTAAAAATAGAGTATAAGGCATGATATTCACTTCCTTGATTGACATGTCCACCACCAATAGGAGCATGTCCACTGGACAAAGAAGCAGTATCATGATCATCAATCAATTAGACATTAAACCTGGATTGTCAACCTTGATTGTTCACATTTCCAGCAACAAAACTTCTTGGTGTGTCACCCCCATAATCACTTGGTTCTTCAATGATAGGCACATGTTGCAGATTCTTGGTAGACAGATTACCCATTGGTTCTATTAGAGCATTGGTCACCTGGAAACTTGGTTTATCTTTTTTTATCATGTTATTTTCGATCATATCATGCTCTGCTGCTTGAAGAAAACAAATCACATCATCTAGTTTCAACTGAGGGAAATTTTCTTCCTATTTGATGAATTTACTTGCAGTGTACCATTCACTAGAAAGAGATGACAATAGCTTCTTGGTCATGTCATAATCAGAGATAGCCAAATTAGTTGTCCTGATTTCATTAGAAATTGTCATAAATATCCGTAGCACAGATCTTAGCTTCTTTCCCTCTTTGAACTTGAAACGATCAAGATCAGACTTTAAACGATCTTTCTTTATGTTCTTTAGCTCTGTGTTGCCTTCAAAAATTTCAACAAGAGCATCCCACATAGCTTTGGTTGTGGTATGATGAGCCACACTAGTTAGGATTTTTCATGACAAGCCCAACTTAATCATTGCTAGAGCTCTATCATCTTTCTTCTTCATTCTTGCCTCAACAGTAGGATTGCTTCCCGTTCCATCCGGCACATAGGGTCCGTTCTTGATGGAGTTCCACATCTCAACATCATTGTAGCAAACAACAGCTTCGAACAATACCTTCCACTTAATGTAGTTCTCCTATCCATACAATCTAGGTATCTTATTAGTAGACACCTCTTGCTCGTCCATAGACATCTTTTTGGTATTTTTGAAATATTTTTGAAATAAGGAAAACTTAATAAACATAAACAAAAACCTTAAACTCTTTTGAAAAATAATCGGATCTGCGGTCAAAAACCTGAGATCTGACATGTCTTAATGGATTAGAGCAAGATTTATAACAAAGAGACAAACTTTAAGAAAGATCTGAGTATAAGAACACTTTTAAACCTCACAAATATTGTAGATCTGGAAAAATGAAGAAAATGATAGCTGACGTCACAAATCAATGGAACAATTGTCAGCTGACGTCACTCTTCATCTTCAATCAGCAATATTCAGCAACAATTCTTCACAGAACTAGCAGACTCAGCTCTGATACCACTTGTCGGTCCCACTCTATCACTAGGATCACTCACTATAACACTGTCGTAACCAAACACCTAGGTGTTGACAAGAAGGTTAACGACGGCTACTATTTCGTGAAGAACACTAGAGTATTAATGGTGGAAACACTAACACTCTAATTGTTGCACACTGAACACTAAAGTAAGAAACACAACCAACAACTCAAAAGATTTCCATTTAGTAATACGAAGGTTACAAACGAAAATCAATTAGGGTATAAAGGTGGAATGTCAGGATCTTTAGCAGATTTCCGTGCACGATATGGTCTGCCGTCAATCACAATATTCACGAGTGTCAGTTGTTCAGTGTTGTCATAGGCGTGTCCTAAAATATTCCTTTATAGGCCTAGCCCTGACATCTGGCATTCCACTTTTAGAAACACTAATCACTGGAACATAATTAAACGTATTATAATAAATGCTAAGTGTAAAACAGGTCTTTGGAAAAGCTTTGCAGCATGTTTCTTTGTCGAGCTGACCTGGTAACCATGTGTGTACTGGGAAACAGTACTCCGGGTAGACTTTACTTAGAATATTTTCCTTAGAATATATTCACCTAGTAGACTTCAATTGTATTGACCATATCAAACTTTACTCGATATAGTTCCACTAGCAAACTTTTTCTTTGGGAATCCCTTCAACCCTTTGTTAAAATTAACTTATTGAACAAATCAAAGTGTGCTGGTAACACTGTAGCCTGCTCAAAGTTGAACCTTTCTCGGCGGAACTCTTTAAGTTATTTCTTGATCAACTTCCTTCAAGATTGCTGGAAACACTTCTTATTAAGAATAAACCTTGCTAGATTTGGTTTTAGCTTGGTTTTAGTCAAGAGTTTGCTAGGAAACAAAACTTGCTTGACTTAGAAGAACAATCTTGCTAGACAAAGTGAACTTTGCTTAGTTTAATACTTAAGAGAAATGCTAGAAGATAACCTTGCTGGAAAAGCAAAATACCTTGCTAGGATAAGTAAAAGCTTGCTGGGAAGCCTGAGCTTGCTCGATTTCCATACTTGTTTTCAGAGAGGTTGACAAGTTTCCATTCTTCTTCTGGACTTTTCACATCCCAACATTCCTATCTTAATCCATACGGTTTACTTTATCCGTAATATTAAATATTCTATTACTTAAAGTTTAGATATTTTTCAGTCAAGTATATATTTTGTTGTAACTGAAGGTCTTGTAATAAGATTGATATTTCTATGGGTACTTGTAGATTACCAGGAAGATATGTCAGTTGACTTCCATATGGCAAATTAAGAACTGTCGGTTGTCCTTGACTGAAAAGGCTTGTATAATAACTGTTATTACTGGCCATGCCCGATGGCTCAGATTCAAGTGCAGTGATGGAATGTTTAGCTACTTGGCGTATATGCCTAAAGTAGTTTCTATAAGACATTGGTACAGATTATGTTTAGGGATATGTAAACTTTCAGTCTTTGCATATCCCTACTTATTCAACAAGTAGTTAAAGCATAGGTACTAATACATTAATACCTAATTCGTTGAAACCGATGGCTCTATTTATAAGATTGATATCTATCTTTGATCAAAGCCTATGTATAATTAAATACCTAATTCCCTAAGATCGATGGCTCTTAAACCAACTTGTCACACCCCGGCTTAGGGCCTAGGCGTGTGACCAATAATTGGTACATGTTTTGTAAATACATCAGAGTTGCGTTTTATTTTAGCGGAAGACTTTATGATAATAAAATATTAACTTTATTTGAAAACCTCTCGGATAAAAAGTACCCAAGTGTTTGATTTATAAATCATGTTTTAAATCTTGTTTATAATATTTTAATAATTTAAAACTGGGTTATCTCTACCTTGCGAGCATCTAACTCCATGAATGACTATAACTCCTTGCTACCTGTGCTAATATGTTTCCCTGAAATGTAGGGCAAAAATACGTCAGCGATATGCTGGTGAATCGTTGACTCTAAAAATATGTAAATTACCATTATAATACAAATATAGTTTTCTTTACAAGCTCAGCTGAAATATTTATACTTCCGGTATTTGTACCACTGCCCTACACATCCAAAAGTTCTCTAAGCCACGTAGCCCCTAATGGAGAACTTGTTATGATTGTTAGACCGCGACCACGTAGCCATTGTCTATCTAGGTTGAACAACTTTGTTTGGATCCAGACACATGTGTAATCGGTCTGAGTTGCTTTTATATTCTATCTTGTATTATAACTTTTTAGTGATCATATAATCTCATGTAAACGTTGACTGATTCTTTAAGATAAACAACCAGTTCATCCTATCGAGTATAAATATGTTTTGACTGTTTGTAAGGGTTAACGTATTCACCTGTGATTGTATGTTCTGAATGATGTGGTGATCTCGTTTAAAAACCTTTATGAATGAATGATGATTAACCTATAATAAATAGGTTTATATATAAATATCTGGATCGTCTCTTGATACAGCTAGAGACCTTTAGTCTGGTTTTGATAGCTTTAAACCTTGATTAATTATTTGTTTGAATAAAATATTTAGACCTACAAACTATGTGTGTGTGAATGAGTATGTTTTAATGTGTGGGGAATAAGGTGCTGATCACCCCTATTCATAAGCTGATTTTGTAACCCATCGGGATACGCGATGGGTCTTGGTAATCTCGTCGCGTATGGCGACGCCGTATATTTTCTTCCGCCATGCCACATGCTGACACGTAGTTTGCTGAGTCATCAAGGTCCATTGCGTATCGCGATGACCTTCGTTATGAGCTCTTCGCGATGGCATGCTAGGCTAAATTTTCACTTTTTGTCCCCCGTCGTTAGTAACTTGTCATGTCTAGGTCTTGTTACCATTTTCCAAAAATACTAAGGCGGCTCGCAATGATGCGAGCGTGCGAAGTGCGCCATCAAAGTGCCACATTGCGTCCATCGCCCGATCCTGTGCGCGTGCGCGTCGGGTGCTCCGCACCCTCCGCTAGTACCACTGGGTGCAATATTACTATGGAAATTTATCTTTTTATAAAGAGCTTTCAAATCTTTACCACTTTCCCTATGGGCTGAATTATATATTCCTTATTTATACCCATGTGGAACGCTCCCACTTTCTTCCATTCATCCATATGGGATGGATTTTCCTTTTCCATATCTTAAACATGGATTGAACGTATTTATGGAATATTTGTATTTCTTTTTGAAATAATTTTATTTCCTTATTTAATTTTCACATCACTTATTTTGGATGAATAATTTTGATCATTCAACCTTACTAAGTTGTCAAATTTGGACCAAAATTATAGGGATATTAAAAGTTTTTTCGTTTAAATGTATAATATACGTTTATGTAACTCTATAGAATTAATTTATCATTTTATTGTTTAAAAATCAATTAGTAACTTGTAATAATATTTAAATTGATTACGTTCTTACACTTATATCAGATTGATATAAAATGTATTCAACGCCTTCTCAATCTCAAATCCGTTATAAACCCTTACAATTTTTTCTTTTTTCATTTATGTTGTTAGGTAATTATTTAATCATACTTTTATAATTAGAACTTATCGTTGAGACTTCCCAAGGTAATAACTAACGCGTTCAATTTAACCGCTTTCTAGTTACCGCTGTTTCGTCACCGTCTACCTTATTCTTTAAGGTGAGTAATCACGTCTCATTTTTTCTTTATTTTTGGGGGCATTATGCGTACTAAACTATTATTATTTACAATTTTATACTCAAACACAACTCTCTTATTTGTGTGGTTGTGATACGCTCGATTAACTATTTGCTATATGAATTATATGTTTACTACTTTCGTGGTTAGTTGGTATCTCATCCTGATCCCATCCTCATAGTATGACCATATTCCGCCGGAGTAATACAACACTGTATGGCTCAAGGGGAAATTGCACTTTTATTTTATGTTGTTATTGGTTGCGAATTCGTCCGAGTAGACATGTCCGAAATCTAGTGGCATGATCGAAAAAGCACATATATTTATTTATGTTAATCGATGTTATTTACCTATGCAAGGAATTGTTTACTTCTCATCACTACTATTATTATTATAATTATACTAAATCATGGTTACTCGCTCAACATGTGTTGATGACAAATTATTTTTATGCATAATGCAGGTTGTTATAAGAAATTATTTGAAGTGAAAACATAGACTTGGACACTAGGCTAAAAAATTATAAGTTTAAATGTTGTATTTATTTCGTTTCCATTTGAATTGTTTGTGTACGATTTTTGTGAATAAATAAATTTAGATATTGACATTTATTATTATTTTAGTGTATTTGAGCTATGATGCAAATATTGTCGTGCCCGACATGGTCCGCCTGTAAATTATCGATTAATCGCCGATGTTCGATGACATTATTGACAAGATTGAGATCACCAATATTCGTTGACATCGTCCGCGGGATTGAGCCAACTTAATAATTTTATCCGAATGGGGAACAATTAAACTACGGGTACTACTTAGTTGATAGCATTTACAACAAATGGGCGAGACTTGCTCAAATACATCTCCAAGTGAAGACAAATGAAATTACTTTACGAAGAACCAAGAATCGAAAGAAAAAAAATATTGAAATGGCGTTTGGAATTCCAAAGAAAAAAAATCATTTGATGGCGAACCCAATACAGTTTTGGACAAGAGAGAAAATAATATATGTCGTCTATACTTGTCTAATTCTACATAACATGATCCTGGAGGACCAATGTATGGCTATATGTAAAAACTACTAATGTGATGGATGACCCACGACCAAAATCGACAATCACTGATCAAGAAACACTCCAAAACGTACGAGATATCAAGAACTTTGAGGTACAAATACCTCCATCATGAGTTGGTCGAACGTTTGTGGGTTGGACGACCAGATTATCTTGTGTTAGGCTAGTATTATTTGTTGGTTGTAATACTTTATTTTTAACGTATTTTTTTTTCTAATATTATTTTACAAATTTAAAAAGGAAAAAAAAAGTTGAATGAGAAATTGTTGAAGTGCCTGCTTACTCGAACCACAACAGTCTTAGGTGGTTTCAACAAAGACTTTATCCGGTACATAATTAACATCTAGTCAACGTGAAAAAAAACAATATTAATGGATGTCTCCATGTTGTAGCTTAAATCACAACACAATCTTATTTATTCAACGGAGTCTAACTTTATTGCCAATAATTTATAGTTGTTAAAGTTCTACCAACCGTTTCTTTCACGACTTGTTGTCTTTAACGCGCGTCTTTAACAACCTAATAGTTTCTAACGTGTCTTTCACGACCTGTTAGCATCTAATGTGTATTTCACGACATGTTTGACCTATTAATTGTTTTTTTAATATTACATTATTATAATTAATTTTATCCATATTTGTTTTTTCTCTTAGAACTTGTAATAATTTAGATATAATTTCGAATATGTCGCTGAGACTTGTTTATTTTTTCTACATATTGTCATATATATATTACTCAAAACCGGGTGTCAAATTGATATCAAAATGTCCAATAAATGTTTAATAAAATTTGACCAAACTCGTTTTAAGTAAATTTTTTGTCAACGCGTAGATAAAAATAAACACGTTTCAACGGTATATTTGGAACTTTATAAAACTTTGTGTATTACAAGTCATTAAAAAACCAAATATGAGCGTTAGTAAGGAATATTTTTTAAAACTTTTATTTATGAGAAAAAAAATAAAATCTCTGGACATTTTGAGGTGAATTCTTAGCAAACCTTTTCTTAATTTGTCCATAGACAAAGTTCATAGGGGGGATATAGATTGCCGACAAAGAAGAAGATAGGATTTACTTGTTTAATTAATTACCTTTTGCATTTAAGTAAAAAGCATAGATAGGTCATAACGTTTGGTCAAATAACATTAAGGTGTCTCACCAAAATCAAATGAAAAAAATGAAATTATGAGTTAAAAGTGAATGCAACATTTGAAAAGAAACAACGATTTTAATTTTTAACCGGAAAGGTGAAAATAATGTTTCAAAACCCACACCCCGATTTAAAACTTTTAGGTCCATGTAACCTTTTTATGATACCGACAAGAGTCTCGTCTCACATCTTTTCATGACTGTTCAAATGGCACTTTCGTAGTTAAACCCAACTCCAGACGTATTTAATGTCCCTCCATGAGCGGGAATCAATCACGATATTAATTTCACTGGTTGCCCGTTAGTTTTCAAATTTCAAACACTAGAAGACAAATACATTAGAGTTCACATTTGACATAATAATAATAATAATAACATATTCTCTCTTTGTTTGTTTTGTCATAACAAAATATTCTCTTATGGGTGCTTCAGGAAAATGGATGAAAGCTTTAATTTCAAAGAAATCCTCGGATCAGGTAGGTGATGTTAGAGTTAAATAAATCATTATGATTTTGGTAAGATGGTTCTGATTTGGGTTTGGTTTGGTTTAGGAGAAATCTGGGAAGAGTGGGTCGAAATGGAAGTTATGGAGGAGCTCATCGGGCGATGGTTGGAAGGGGTTTAGAGGGAATTACAGGTCGGATGGGTCGGATTCGTCTTCGGTTGATGTCTTTTCTGCTGCGGTTGCTACGCTTGTCCGGGCTCAACCCAAGGATTTCAAAGCTGTGAGACAAGAGTGGGCGGCCATTCGGATCCAAACCGCCTTTCGTGGCTTTTTGGTAATTCTTCTTCCTTTTTTTCTTTTTTATGAAATGTTCTTCACTTATGTACTCCCCCTTTTATAAAAACTCGTCCTCGAGTTTTGTCTCCAGCATGAAGCCTCCCGAATCAAAAGGAACATCCACCCGATTTTGAATTATTATTATTATTATTATAATTATCACAACTCTCCTAAAAAAATCCCGCTTCACCGATCGCCTTGCCAACTCTAGACTTATACCACCCGGGTCAAATGAAGCATTGAACCATCTCTTCACTTGTATCATTTTTTTGTAACAAATAGTTGGTTCAATAAAACTGAGTCGGGCAGATCCAAAACGAATTTGGATACCCACCATATCATGGGCAATAAAATAATAATCCTTTTGATGTACCTCCACATTTGACAATGATGAAAAAGTGTCACTATTTTTGGTAATCTTATCCACAATTTTAGAAAGCCCACTAATTTTTCAATTTGAAAATTCAAATTTAAAGGAGATATCAAATATTGTGAAGATAAGTTCAAATCCTCCTTGATTTCCGATTTCATAGTAGGACTTTCCCTAATACGTTAATCAATTCCAACCAGCTCAACGCCTCCATGTATCAATGAATTGGCATCGACAAGAACTGCATTTTCACCCATGTGCACCATAACATCACTGTTGACCACTGTTACACCATCTGAGACCACCGGATTACCAAGGACCTTTTACAAAAACAAACATTCTTCTTCGTCGACGTTACTCTCGTCTTCATCAAACATGGGTTTGTCTTCCGATAAACACTCTTCCTGTTGGATCGCTTCATAGAACCGTGGTGGGTGATAGTGAAACGGATGCTGCTCTTCGTCGTCACCTTCGTCCCAGACGACAGTGCTCGACTCGGTTTCCGCTTTGCGCATCTCCCCTTTCAACTCGAGATCTCGGATCCTCTGTTGGAGCCGCTTGATCTCTTGTTGTATTTCAAGATCTCGGACTCGTTTTCGGAGCCGTTTGATCATCTTAAGATCCCGTGGGTCGGAATTGACTCCGTCGCTGCCTCGATCGGCGACTCTGCGAGTAGGGCGTCGATCTTCACCACGAGCACGTGAACCGCCAATGTTCTTGTCGATGCCTCGCTCGGCGACTCTTCGAACAAGAAAATACTCGCCTTCACGTAGAGCCATTTGAACAACCAAAGCTCTGATACCAAATGATGCTGATTCCACGACTTTACTCAAATGGCTCAAGAACAATTGATCATAATCAAAATAACCCGAACCGAAATATTCGGTGACAAGCTTCACGCTTACAATTAACTTTTGTTAAACATAAACAACTGAGTAAACAAAAGACATAACAACCTTATTAATAAATAAAAACAAACTTATGAGCCGGGCCAACTAATGGACCGGATGCTCCTGCATCACAAACCAACTCCAGTCAAAAACGAGCTTTGTTTATGGAGCTTGAGCTGGCTCATGACCTTATAACTTTCATTAATTTTGTTAATGAAAAAGTATATTGTATGAATTTATTATTAAAGTAATTTAATAGTACGTACGTATTGTGTTATTTATAAAGTTATATTTATGATTAGGATATATATATAATTGTTACAGTTTGTGAATGATATGATTTGATTTCGACTCAGGCGAGACGCGCATTAAGAGCTTTGAAAGGAGTGGTACGGATTCAAGCTTTGGTTAGAGGGCGTCAGGTCAGGAAACAAGCGGCCGTGACCCTGCGGTGCATGCAGGCACTGGTTAGGGTCCAAGCCAGGGTCAGGGCTCGTCGAGTTCGCATGTCCATTGAAGGTCAAGCGGTTCAAAACATGCTCAATGAACGGCGCACACAAGCCGAGCTCTTGAAAGAAGCTGAGGTATGAATAATCAATGGTTAAACCTATATTAGATAAAATTGTTATAATATTGAGATTCAAATTTTTAAAAAATGTAGGAAGGATGGTGTGATCATCGAGGAACATTGCAAGAGGTTAAAGCCAAGATTCAAATGCGGCAAGAAGGCGCATTTAAACGTGAACGAGCACTCGCGTATGATCTTGCTCAGAAGGTATACAAATATGATTTTGGATGTTCTATGTAATGCATTATACCTTGCCATTAAATGAAATTATAATGGTTTTACTTCGGTCAACATGTAGCAAAAAAAGTCAAACCCTGGATTTGACTCAAAAACAACCGGTTCGTTAACATCGGTCAAGAGCCAACAGTTCGACACAAACAATTCGGGTTGGAGTTGGTTAGAGCGGTGGATGTCCGCTAAGCCATGGGAGAATCAGCTTATGGAACAGGGACAAACCGGCCCGTTGGAAACCACTCCACCCCCATCCAAGATTTACGCAGAGAGCCAAGAACTTAGCAAGAAGTCAACAGAAACCGAGTCTGTCAAAGCCAAACGAAACCACATGACCACTAGAATATCCGCAAAACCCCCTCCAGTCGCTGGTCAGCGCACTCGGTCAACATCTAGCCCGAGTTCCGAGCTTGTTAATGACGAGAGCTCGGGTTCATCATCGTTGTGCACATCCACCACAACTCCACCCTCCATTGACCGAACTTGTCAAAAAGTCAACAATAACAGCAACAATTACTATAAACCGAGTTATATGTGCTTGACCGAGTCAACAAAGGCAAAGCAAAGAAACCCATCTCCAAGAATTTACAGGCAGTCCATGGATGACTTTCAGTTTCTTAAAAACTCGGGGGTGTTGTGCAGCGTTGACTCGAATGGAAGCAACAGTTCGGACCCATCTTCGATTAGTTTGTTGGTGGCTAGACCTCAAATGGAGAAGAGTTCAATGAATTTGAGGAACAGGAGGTGTTATGCTTGAGTTTGTTGGTATGTTCAACAGCTTGTTGTACTTTTTAATTATTATTATGCTTGTGTAAAGTTGTGTAAGGTGTGTAATTGGAGTTGTGTGATGTTTCTGTTTTTCGAGTCGTTTGTTTAAATAATTTCTTTTTTATGAATTTTTGTTTGCTGGTTGATCAAAGTGTAGTGTTTCTTTTATTCAGACCATGGTCCACCCTTTAAAAACCTAAACCGAAAAGGATGTAACCTATAATCAGTTAAGGATGTAACCTAAAACGATTGGAGATTCGTTCTCCTAACTTCAAATTTATTTACATTTTCACTTAAAATTAGTGTGTTCAATCTATATAAATGAAAAATAAACATCCTATGTGTCGTCATGTGCTTGCTCCCCTTTTTTTTGGAGTCATCAAATTTGTTTTATTTTTAAATGGAGGCTTTTCATTTATTTTCCCTGAATTCACGGGTATGGATTTTACCAAACCCAGATATTCCTTAAACGGGTTATAACATCTTATTAAATTAAAAATTATTCTTATCAAATTATTAATATGAAAATCCTATAAAATATGTTATACTAAACATTATTATATGATTTTTTTTCAAAAAATATTACTTATTATTAATAAACAATTTTATAGTAAAAAAAAATAAACGGGTCTTGAGTCTTACCAAATTCTGATAACTTTTAAACCGGGTTATAACATCTTAGTTATTTATGAAAACTTTTTATTATCAAACTTTAAGTATATTGTTAATTTCATTACAATAAATGAATTTAAACCCAAAAAAGTAAATAAATGTTAAAAACGAGTAATGTAAAAAAGTTATCTCCAGTTCGATCCTGAGGGCAACCGAGTTTTACCACCAGTGGGCTTTCGGACTGGTGGGTTTTCCCCGGATCTGGAGATAACTTGGCCAGCTGGCGGTGACATTTAGCATTGGGTCACCTCGTACAGAGTACATATGCATTCTATGTTCGTTGGTCGTTTAAAAAAAATAGAAAAACATTAAAAAATAAAATTTATATGGTGCTACAAGAGTTTTTCAAAGGCTTAGGATCCTTCCACACCATTTGTGATCCTCACACACCATTTTTTCCCTATACGACTAGTATATGGCTATATGGTCGTATAACACATGAATCGTGTCAGTTTGTGTCTGATTTTGTCAACCATCGTTTATAGTGCCTCGTATAACTCTATACGGGTCGTATAGGCATATACGACCTACGGGTCGTATAGGCCTATACGGGTCGTATAGGCCTATACGGCATATAGACATTTTTTTTTTGAAAAAAAATTGATATATTATCTGACTTGCACCGTATGTTTTTTTACCAATTTTAAACATTCTTCTTTTCGACCATTTCATGTGTTGTTTCACTTATATAGAATTATTAAATAACACGTATGGCTAAGTAATTTGTAGTTGTACCACAAGAACATCGTTTAAGACTATATTATGTTACACTTTATAATACTCTATACACAATAATCAATCAATGATTAAGCAAACAAGAAAACATTTGGCCAAAACATAGATAAACATCTGGTTCAGATAAATTAAAATAAAAGTGCACCTGAAAATACATCATGTTTCAACACATGGTCCACATACATAAAAGTAACTAGTTCACCATAAAATACTTGAAGTAACCATCATAAAATCTATCATGTTTTAAGCTTAGAGAACTAAAAATCTGTCTATACGGGTCGTATACATAAAAGTAACTAGTTCACATACATAAAAGTAACTAGTTCACATACATCGTCCACATACATAAAAGTAACTAGTTCACCATAAAATACTTGAAGTAACCATCATAAAATCTATCATGTTTTAAGCTTAGAGAACTAAAAATCTGTCTATACGGGTCGTATAGCACTATACGGATCGTATAGGCTCGTATATTCATTTTCCGTCAGCGATTAACAGTGGTCAAAAGGCAGTCTGAATTTTCTACAAATGTTTATTATACGGTCGTATAATCCCATACGACCGTATAGGTTTTATGGCATGTCAGGGAGAAATACGAGCCACTTAATGCTTATACGACTCGTATAGGTCTATACGGTCGTATAGGCTGCAAAAAGTTATTTTTTTGTCCCATTGTCAGTCATTCGTACCCAATACGGCCGTATAGGCCTATACGAGCCATATAGACATATCTGGTTGGTGTATGAAGATTACATCCCTTTTTCAATAGTTGAGGCTCATCATCATTTGCCACTCTTTCATTATATTGTCAACCCCCTCATTTACTTTATCTCTTGGTTAAACTAGGTCCAATTACCCAATGTCGCGTATATCTTGAGGCCGACGGTTCATTTCTACGAATTAGTCTTTCAATTCAACACCCGCATCTACCGATTACGGCTCAACCGTTTCCCTTTTCCACCATTTCTTCTATCGAACAGACGAGGGAGCTCTATATCCTCCTCATTTTCCACGAAATCATTATTGTTTAAGGGGAAGTTCCGAGCATCAAACGTTGGTGTTTCTAGATCAACCGAAGATAAAGTTTTGGTCCTTTTTGGTCGCCACCTACTTTCGGACGTGACGGGGAGTACAACGTCCCACTTAGGGTGACCACAAAGATGCTTCTAACAATTCATGTATTGGAAGGCGCCTCAGGCACTTTGATACTCATCCAACTCCTTTTCAATGACGTATACATCATTGGCACGCCAGCCCACCCAGTTTTTATGCGTTTGTAAATTGATTGAAAGAGTTGGTATTTGGTGTTTATATCGGTCCACTTTTTTGATATAGAGTCCTTATCCGGGTAGTCTTTTCCTTTGCCCATTAGTTGAAAAAAAGTACCCGAAGTTTTGTCCAAAAAGTGTTGGCACTTTGATAGTTGGCTAACAAAAGTTAGAAAAAAGTTAGTAAACTTTAATATTATTATTAAAAGAAAAAAAATATTACTAAACATTTACATAATTCGGAAATTTTCAAGATCGCGATCCACGATTGTGCAAGTGCATACGTCTTCTCTTGATTTCACGACCAAACTTTTTTTTTCTCCAAGGTTCACCCACGTATTTCTTTTTGTGTGATAGTTTTGCACGTTGGTTCGGCCCGGGTTGTGTCGTCTTGTCTTGGGAACCAAACGGAAACCGACCATGTTCATAGTCGAACCAACTCTAAGGTAGTTGTAACACCGGTGTTTTAGTTGGGCTTATGTAATAGGGTTCATGTAGTTTACCATGTTCCGAAATAAACACCGACTTCATAGTTGGTGGTTGGTTGAGTTGGTTGGGTGGTGCTCGGGAGTGGCTCAGTTGAGTCGGTTTCAATTATGCACATTGGCTAAAACTGAACCTTATGGGGTTGAATTGAATGGATTCATATTGGGTTTGTATTTTTTGTTAAAATTTGAGTAGAGAATTAGTAGTGAATGTGATAGAGACCTATTCGAGATGGCCAATCTCCCGATACACCCGTAGTGTGGGTTAAGCTCCAAGAAGAAGAGAAGAAGAAGAGAAACCAAACTTGAGATAAATTTCTTTATTATTTTTCGTATTCTTTTTCTCAAACAAATATTTGAATTTATATAAAAAAATACATAAAAATAGGAAAATATAAACATTAAGGAAACCTAGTTATAATACAATAAGGAAACTAAATAATAAATCAACTTAATTGATATATTATAATTAAATAATAGTTATGATCGTATTAATTCCTCGCCTCTTCAAATGTTCCTATCCTTAAGAATGGAACGTGTTTTCCATGGTGGCCGCCATTCCCGTGTTCCGATTGTGCACTTGATTGATGTAATGCTGTCCACAGTAGAGCTTCGAGACATAACACCAATTGGACGATTTCCACATACCAAATTCACAGCTTGTGATGAGATCTCAAGTCACTAGAAGGTTGCCAAGGGGTGATAACAATTTCATACCATTTGGAACGCACAATATGCGGATCCACAAATACTTATGCACCCCTAACACTAACAGATGGTGCATATAAGCCTTAGGTGTGTACAATTGGCTCAAAATCATCCCAAGGTATCTTTAACCTTGAATTGTTGTCAACATTTGGTTCGGGTTTTGGAACTAATGTTGTAGGTTTTGGTGTCGATGACGGAATAACAACTATAGAGGTTGGTTGTGGGACAGTTATTGTCGAAGAGGTGCCGAAAATTTTGGCGAGGGCGACGGTAAGGTTAGCGGTGATTTGGATCATGGTGGTAGTGAGAGAGTCAAGTTGAACTTGGCTATGGCAGCTTGTTGAGCAACGATTTAGTTTTGCTGATTAATCAATAGTCGATCGATTTTTTCAACCATGGCCATGATAAGGTCTTCACGCGTCGAAGGAGGCATGAGGATGATCGATGAAAGAACCAAATTGATATAGACCGATTCGAGATGGTCAATCTCCTGATAGACTCGTAGAGTGGGTTAGGCTCCAAGAACAAAAAAGAAGAAGAGAAACCAAACTTGAGACAAATTTTCTTATTATTTTCTTATTTTAATTCTCAAACTTGGATTACAATTTATAGGAAAAGAAAGACATGAAAATGGGAAAAATAAACCAATAACGAAACCTAACTATAATACAATAAGAAAACTAAATAAAAGATAAACTTATTGTTATATTAAACTTAAATAATATTTATGATCATATCAATTCTTCACCCCTTCAAAACGTTCTTGTCCTCAAGAACGGAAAGTGTTTTCCACGGTGGTCCCCATTCGACTCTTCCATCCGCATTTGGTGCAGTCACAACGACCCGCCAAGGTGATCGGCACTTGTGTATTTTCGTGGCATTCGGCTGAATTGCGACGTGATACCATGGTGGGCGCCACTCCCTTCTACCAACTTCACCTTCAAACGATGATTCGGAGTTCCATGCGGGGCGATGGAAGGTTGGGAAAAGTTCTGGTGTTGGCCTTGGTTTATGCGCCGATTTTAGTTTTGATGGGATGTTACCAGCTTGAAGTGGTGCATGATTTGCTGAATTTGGGTTAGAGGTTTTAAGCTTAAATTTGTTCAACGTGGGCATATGTTGCATGGAAAAAAATTACATTGGGTGGTGGTTTTATTTTTGAAGACATTTGGTTTTTCTTTTTGACAAAGAGAGCCAAATGGATAGTCTTTTTGGATGTTGGTATAGATAAGGGTCGTGGTGGTTGTTGGGATGCTGGTTCGGCTAGGTTTTTGTTAATTGTGGAGACGTAGGCCTTGGTTAGTTCGGCTAGTTTTGGTAAGGTTATTGGCGGTGGTATTGTAAGTCCTTTGAACAGATCTTTCAATGTTATATCACCTAATCTCGTGATTAGGCGGACTCTAACACGAGTTGATTCAATATGATGCAAACAAACACAATAAGAACACGATGAATCTACTTCAAAACACGTATATTAAATGTCCGGTGCTTAAGCACAACGAGTTACAAACAGCCAATACTTCACTCGTTTCTCTCTATTACGTCTAGTCTTCTAGTAAACCTAGTTACATGGTTTATTTAGAGACTACATACAAGCCCAACACTACCCAAAAGCCCACCGAGATCCATGTGATATCGGTTTACAATGTAAGCCCAATAACAAAATACAAACAATATTAATAATAGCCCAACAATCTCCCCCTTGGTTTGTATCTTCACTACCAATCGTGTTCAAGTATATTTGCATCCGCTTCCTTGTATGCACCAGCCCTTAAACCTGTACGTATAATCGATCCAACCATTCTTGTGTATTCCTTAGCGGATGGCTCGTACAACGGTTCAGCCATGATTTGAAAATTGCTGAGTTTTAATATCTTTTTCTCCGAATTTCAACAAGTCACGTGGATCAACAAATTTGATCTGCTCCTTTCTTAGAAGAATGACGACCGTTGTTGTCTCACCATCATATGCCCAAAATGTCATCTCATCTAGGGCACCATCGGGAATTCAGGTAGAAAGTGGAATGTGTGCCGCCCTTTTAGTAGCCGGCCACATCACGTTAACCATAGTTTTCCCGGTATTTGGATATCGACTCCTTTGGCTTTCTTTAACAATGATTTTGCTGTAGTCATATTCGGCATCCTCGATCGACTTAATTCCTTAATATGTTCTAGAAGTCAGTGGCCTTCTTGTCAATGTTGGGGTTGTGAAAAGGAGCGTTGATCAAGTCACTTTAGTAAACCCTTGCCCATAACCCAAAGTCTTTCATCTTCCTGTAGTATTCAATATTTCTAGACCTCCTTTTCACCCACCACATAGCTTTATCAATATCGAATTCCCATGACACGATGCCTGATCGATCACCATACTTGTCAGAAAATCTCCTTTTGAATTTAACGATGAATTTATCAGGGTGATTGGAAGACTCCACATTCTGGTTTGAGTTCTTCATAATAAGAATCTTTTTTTGTATTCTCCCACTTTGTTCGGTTTTCTTTGGAGGAGCGACAAGATATTGTTCTAGTGTTTCGGAAGAATCAACATTAGACGTAGTGCGCACGCCGGAACCACCACTTTGACTATCGCCAGTTGTCTTTTCAGCAATGTCCTCACCTCTTTTAAGTTCATCTCCAAATTTCTGAATAAGCTTTTGCTAGAGATCTAAGTATATAGCAGTGAGACCCCCCATATTTACTTGAAGTTCATTGATATTTAAATCTTTATCAGAATTACTTGCTTCAAGCTCTTGGATTTGTACATCCTTAACAACCGAGTATTCTTCAAGTTCAAAGACTCTTCGTTGTAAGGCCTGTGCATCAATAGGTTCAGCTTAAAAGCAATTCCCTTGCCCATATCTTGTAGAAACTTGTCTTGCATTGCCAAAATGTGTGCAATCTTATCTGCGGCGCTTGAAATTTGTTGACCAATTGGGTCAGACGATCCCGATGGTTCATCTGTGGACTAAATATGGGCTTCAAACTCGAACTCATGAGTAATATCATCAAATATCTGTTCTTGAGTTCGTTGATCATCAGTGGACGGACCTTGATCAACTTGAGCTTCAATTGTTTCAGGCTCATAATATTTTGGTTAGCTTGTTGGGGTAGTGTCAGTAACCAGCACAACTGGTCTCGGATCTTTCTTTCGCTTTTTTCGTGGAATGATATCAGTGACTGGTTCTTCTTGAATATCATCATCATCATCTTGTGTCGTAGTGACTGATTGAGGAAGTTTCAATGCAGTCGACTGGAGCTGATCTTTAAATGCCTCAAACTCTTTCAATTGATCACTAGTAGGTAAAGCTTGTGCTTCCTGGTGCTCAGTCTCCATGTGTTGTGATGTAGAGCTACCCGGCTCATCATCATCAGAAATTTTCTTATAAGATGTTGTGAACCTCTGAGTCGGTGTTACATGTTCATCAGCAGTTGAGGCACTAGAACTGGTAGTGTAGCCTCAGTTTAAGCAAATCTTCCAAATTTGACCACTTTGTGAAGTCCTTTGTATACCACTTTAGCCCCATTTCGTGACTGCTTCATCAACCCGAACATGTTAGGACCCATAGCTTTCAGATCTAGCATCTCTACAGATTTGACGAGGTCAGGATAGAGTGACTCAAATATCATCTGTAAAAACCTCGGCTACATCAGGAACATCTCTTTCTTCTTGTCTTTGAGGTTGCTTATCATTTCATCGAACACAAACTTGGAATAATTGTAGTTCCAGTCCATGATCAAAGCAACCACAACCGACATATGAATGTGGCTTATCTCATCAGAACCCCCCCTTTTGTCCTGAGACACACGTGAAGAATGTGTGAATCAAGAACCTCCAGAATGGATGGAATAGCTTCTTGATGGCTGGAGGGTAGGATCCTTCATATTCCATTCTTAGAGCTATTTCAGTAACAACATCAGTAGAGTATCTGTTGGATAATCTGGTTGATCACCAAACAACCAAACCTCACAAATAATAGCCTCTGAGATGATAATAGGCTTCTTCTGGATCTTTGATTCAATCACCCCCCAAACACTTCTCTGGTTAATGGAAGCACTATTCCAAAAATCTGTCACCAACTTCTTGCAAATGACAGGAGTTTCTCGTAAAGCATGAGAAATACTGCACGCGTTAACCCCCACGATCATTGACTTGAACTCCTTGTGGACAAGAGGTGGATCATATAAACATCCAACAATGTTGTGAGTATCAACAAATATCAATGGTGCTTGATCAGCCATGACTGCAACAAACACTCATCATATATAATACATATATTAATTAACATGGAATGGACATCTTGAACAAAGAACATGGACTAGAAACATAAATATAAACAATATAAGTCCTCATTTTCAAACTAGTCCAAATTATATTAGAAATAATTATATTCACTCTGTCGGTCCTAATTATATCGCTCAATCACTATGTCGTAACCCACACTAAAAGTGTCGACAAGAAGGTTAACGACTTGCTAAATTAGGAAAGAACAATAGTTATGTTAATGGCGGAATCACTAACACACTAAATGTTGCTAACAAAACACAAATGTAACAAACACACACTATAACTTAAAAGATTTCCATTGATATGTAATATGTCAGATGGAAAAGGAAATCGATTAGGGTTTCAGAATGGAATGTTTTATTCGTACGAGATAATGACAACCGTCACAATCAATATCAGGTGAAATGTCTAGGTGTCCAAAGTTGTGTCATTGGCGTGCCCTATGTTATTCCTTTTATAGACCTGACTTGACATCTGACATTCCATATCTGGAAACCCTAATGACCCGTACATAATTAAAGCTATTACAATAAATGCTATGTGTAAAACAAGTCCTCAGGCAAACTTTGCAGCATGAAACTTTGTCGAGCAGATTTGTTAACCATGAAGTGTGCTGGTAAACAGTTATTTGGGCAGACTTTACTTATAATATTTTCAAATTAAAATATTCATCTAGCAGAGTTCAATCCTCTTGATTATATCAAACTTTGCTCGATATAATCCCACTAGAAAACTTGTTCTTCAGGGATCCCTTCAACTCATTGTTAATAATAACTTATTCAGCAAATCAGAGTGTGCTGGTAACACTGTAGCTTTGCTAGGAGTTGAACCTTGCTCGTTAGAAGTCCTTAACTTGTTTCTCGATCAACTTCCTTCAACCTTGTTGGGACTACTGTTTATTATGAATAAACCTTGCTAGATTTGACTTTAGCTTGGTTTTAGCCAATTGTTTGCTAGGAAAACAAACCTTGCTTGGCTTGAAGAACGAACTTGCTAGACAAAATGAATCTTGCTCGGATTAACACTTATGAGGACTTCTAGAAGATAACTTTGCCCGGAAGGAAAAATACCTTTCTAGGATAAGTAAAACCTTGCTGGGAGGTCTGAGCTTGCTCGGAGTCCATACTTAGCTGTTTATTGATAGGTTGAGAAGTTTCCAATCTTTCTTTAGCCATTTTCTCATCCCAACAATCTCCCCTAGATTGGAACAACCTCAGCAGTACAAAAACACCTCTAAGGTTACATAAACTTAGCCAAAATACACATCAAATTTCAAAAGAAATTACATATCATAACCAAAACAAATATTACAAGTTGGAAATTCTGTCCCATGAACATTACAAAGCAAACCTAAGTTATAAAAATAATCTTCATCTCCTTGAGCTTGAGGCTTCTTGTCTCCTAGCCAACTTGACACTTGCAGCACTTTCTTTAAAGATAAATAACTGCGCGTGGTTTGGATTATCAATGGGAATATCCTATCTGATTATGTCATTGGGATCTTCCACATGCAGGAATTTGAAGTCAGTATCTTCCTTTATGATGCCCAAGACTCGTCCATCAGAGTTTCTGAGAATGAAGGATCCATCTTTGTTATCAACATCAACACTTGCTATCCTTCCATTTCTCTAGACTTCACAGTTTGGTCTTGACATCTTCCGCCTCATATTTAAACATTCCATCATGTTTGCAAGGGGATTTTTGCCTTTTCTTTCTGCTTTGAATATTTATTTAGTAAACTTGATCTCCCTTATCTTCTTCAATCTCCTGCTCCTCTCATACTCAGACATTTCAATTTTCTCTTCTTATTAAGCATAGGGAACCATTATCTGGCTTGATCCTTGAGATGTTTAGATAAGTCATATCTTTGTCTTCCAACAAACCTATGTATGTCATAGTAGTCATACAGGTTCATGGTTGCCATCTCAGCCAGTTATTCTTTCTTGAACTGCGGGAAATCATCTCTAAAAATACCTCCTTCAACTCACCACTAGACATGACTACTTTTAATGTATCAGTATGTGTATTATAGTATAGCCTGCTTGGTAGGTCCACATCAGAAGGTGGCCTTTGTTATCTTTGAAGAGAGGCTCTAGTGGTGGAATTTGGGACACTTATAGCTGAGGGCATAGTAATTGTTTTCTTCTTAGGTTCAGAGGCCCTCACATGCCCAAATCTCTTTTCAAACATGGCAGTTACCATCTCCTTGGGCGTCATCATCAGATCTAGAAAGTTTTCTCCTCCTTCTCTAGATAGTCTTGTTATCATTCCCATCACCCTCTCATCACCAAGCTGACCAGCATGGATAAATCTTTCTAACCTTGGTCCACAGTCAAAATTTCTGAGGTCTCTTTGTTTAGCCTCCAATCTTTCCCATTAAATCTTTTGCTCATAGAATAACTCCTTGAGTTGGCCCTTTCCAAGATTGTCAAATACACTTCCAGCCATCCCTTTACTAAGAATCAAGCCTTTCAGGGTCTTGATCTTGTTCTCATCATCCCATGGCTTTAAGTGTTCAACAGGTTCATGTTTCACAAATACAAAAGGTGGAACCTTGGAAGATTTTGAAGTTTCAGTCTTTTCTTGTTCATGCTTCTTCATTTCAGCTTCTAGCCTAAACAACTTTTCAGACATGTTCAAATTTTTCGTTTCATTTCCTCTTTCCTATGCTTCCATCAATCTGTCAAATAAAGTTACTCTCTCCTCTTCCCACTTCTTCTTTCTTTCAGTCCCTTCCTTTTCAGCTAGTGTTACAACCCTTGGTGTTTTGGCAGATTTTTCAGATTCATCTTTGCTTGAAAATTTTCTAAATTGAGCTTCAACTTGTTCCCTTGAAAGGCTTGTTTCTTTCCTCAATCTCTCCAATTATTCTCTCTCCACAGTTTCAACAGTAGTCAAATATGCATTTTCAAGCTCATCAAACGTCATCTTGCTCAAGTCTTTATCAGAAAATCCATGAATTTTCAAGTATGTCCTATATTTCAAGGAATCTTGATTCTTCTATTCCATCCTCTTCTTAATGTCCCTCACTTCACCATCTAACAACTCCTGTAGCTCTTTATCAGTTAACTGAGCCAGGGATTCAAACTTGTAAAAATGCTTCATCAATCCTATAATTATAGGATGATTCCTCCTTGCATCACTTGCTTCATTTAACATAGACTGTATATTCTCCCTATGTTCATCAGTCATTGTCACATCAGGGGAGTCAACAGTGTCATCAGCTTCATCAGAGAAGTCATCCAGAGCTTCAATTCTTGGTTCATTGACAAAATCATATGGCATGACCACTTGTAAAGGAACAACATGGACAGGGCTTTTTGTATCCTTGGGACTTTCAACAAAATATTCAGGCTTATCATCCTTTTTAGCCTTCTTCTTCAGTGGTTCATCTTCACTGTCATCTCTTCCATCATACCTACTTCTTCTCCTGGTATATTTTTTTCCAAATTTATCATCTAAGTCATCTTTTACCCATTTCCCCTTTTCCTCTTCTGCCATCTTTTCAGCATATTTAACCCATTTCTTTGATAGTTTTCCAATTATGGGCTCATCAGCATCATTAGTTACCATCTGCTTGTTTGAATCTTCAGTAATATTATCAGCAGTGGTAGAAGTAGGTGCCTCTTCATCAGTCTTCCTAAGATTAACAATCACAAGGGCTAGAGTATTATCAACTTCTTCTATTTGTCTCAACTTGATCAAGCTTTCAATTACATCTTGATCAAGTTCCCCTTCTTCATTTAAATTCTTCTGAATCTGAGCCTCTCCAAATAATATTTCATGTTCAACAAACTCCTGCTCAGTTAAAGATCTAGCAATCCTTTCTCTTTCCTAAGTTTCTCTCAAGGTGTCAGCATGCCTTTTGGCAGCTTGCTCATCAATTTTATCTTTATCCAACACATCATCAATTGATTTGTTTACTTTTTCCACTTGCTCTTCATTCTCAGCTATGGATTTTCCTTTTGCTTTTCTCCTCCTTTCTCGTTCAGATTCCTTCATCTCATCAGATTCATTGGGAAAGTTGTCAATATCATTAAACCGATCTCTCATTTACTCATCAATATCATTTCCCTTCTTCAATTTGGAGGTTTCATCATTGACATTTTCATCAGTTAATACCACCTCTTCAGTATCTCTTCCTTCATCAATCAAAACATTTGTGAGTTTCAGTACTGATAGCATCAGTTGCTATGGCTTAAGGGGTCAAGATATTATCAGTCTGCACATCTTCTACATTCACATCATCATCCATCTCCTTCTCAATTACCTCCTCATCCACATTCTTCTTTGTTATCACATCTTCAATATCATATTCTTGCTCTCCACCATCTGATTGGTCTGCATCATAATCACAATCATCAACTCTCCTCTCATCGCTATCATCATCCTCATTATCATTTCCATAAAATCACAAAGATTTTTTAGTATGTCTTCCTCAACAACCTCATCTCTCACATCATTGGCAACACAAAGATTTTCCCCCTATTTTGGTATAGTTGTGGTCTTCTCGACCTCAGCCTCCAGGGTTTTAATTCGGTTTTAAGATTGTGCCAAATGTGCTTTCAACTCATCATTCTCCCTTTTAAGATCTTCATTATGTCTCCTTAAATCAACATTTTTTACCACTTCATCCATGTATATGCTAAACAACATAGCACCAGGGTAAGGGGATCAGGTTGGTGGATCTGAAAATGGATAAGTTTGGGGTTGGAATGGTTCATGGGTTGGGATTTTTTCATGGGTAGGGCTTGGGCTTTCAAAATATTAGTGCTTGTTGAGGGTAGTGGATTTATGTCTTGGATTGATGGTAAGGGTTTGTGGGTATGAATAATTTCAAAGGTTGGTTGGTTTAGTTGGTCTAAGGTTTAGGACTGGGTTGGAGATTAGTAAGGTGTATTTGGTAGGTTGAGTAGGTGAACAGGGACATGTTGTGGAATGTATGGTTCATGACAGGGTAGGTCTTGGGGTGGGATAATGGGTTGGTTTTGGTCTTGAGGTGGGCTTTGGGTTTGTGATTGGATTTGATCTTGGTTTTGGATTTGGGGTGGGCTATGTGTTTGGCTTGGTGGTGATTGTGTCTGTAAGGCTGGGGATTGAATAAAAGGTTCATTTTGTGGTGGTGGGGATGGTGTTTGTTGGGGTGGGCTAATTGGTGTGGCTGGTGGTGTAGGTAAGGGCTGGTTTAAGTTCTCCCCCCTTGTGCTTGTGCAGCATCAACTTCATCAATCACATTTCCACCAACATTTCCTTAATCACCTACATCATTATCTCCTCATCATCCATCATCACCATCGTCAGAATCATCATCAAACTCGTCATCACTCTCATCCTCCTCCTCCTCAGAAGTTAAGTATGGAACATGCATGATACCCAAATTATTATCCAATAACCAAGGTAATATGTCAAACTCCACATTAGGGTTGAAGCGGCTTGTGGAAGCCAACTTCGCTATTCATTTATTTACACTTGGGTCTTGCAAAATGTGTGTGGTGCCAATGGTTGGCAAGTATGGTAAAACCCTTTTGATGATTATTTGCAGAAATCTCAGATATGCCAAAAACTTATCTTTATCCTCCTTCCTCAAATTAGCAGCTAATCCCTCAAAGATCATCTTTGAAAAATTAAATGGCTATCTAAAGACGAGAACGAATGTGGCATTAGCAAGGTCACGACTCATCAGAGTCCATGATCCTTTCCTCGGTCCAAGTCCTTGTACAGTGTGATATATAAAAATCAGTACAAATTAAGGAACATGCCCTTCTTGAATTGCCCCTCGTGGACATCACCTTGATATCCTACTGTGGTTTGGAATATCTTTAATAATCGATTAGTTTTGAAGTGTATGGGGGTTCTCCACGTTGTATAGAGGTTGCAGGCTTGCCCGTATAAGTTCTTCAGTTAGATCTCATGGCGTGCCACGGTAGCCTCTATTCGCCGACCTCTTGCATCGTCATGTAATTCGGCAGAGTGCCAAAAGTGCAACTGGTGATTCCTGTAGATAACTGAACTCCTTGTTAGGGTAAAACGGATATTAGTCAGTTTTAACCATCGTATCATTTGCTCCACAGGGCGGTTATCATCGGTTACTCATACAAGAGCACACATATTGTGTTTATTCTCGAACGGATATGTTGTACACCCGCCATATCTGTACATACACAATCAAAAAAAGATTCAAAGTAGAAATTAGTCAAAAAGTTCATAACTTTAAAACGTTTTAGGTTAGAATTTGAAGAAGTAAATAGTCGGATTATAACCTTAAGAGAAAAACAGAGATATCAGTTAAGATGAGATTGATAGTGTAAATACACATAATCATTGTCGGAAAACATTCAATTGAATCTTATCGAGTCAGATTAAGTGGGCTGACCAAATTAGGTTAGGAAAATAATAAAACAATTGAAATTCTGGAAGGAGTGAGTACAGGCAATAATGTAATAGTGGGAAGAGGGAGAAGTGAAATAAAAATTTCTCTAAGTCCCTCTTATATACCTTTTTGAAGGTGGCTTTTAAATGCATTTTGTCTTTTAGTGGGAAAAGGCTGTCAAGCTGTCAAAATATCCAAATAAATATCTTCCCCTTTAAAACCTTGCTTGATAAAGCATATTTTACAAACCTTGCTCGGAAAACTTTATTCACAAAGTTTGCTAGGTAAGGATAATTTACAAAGCTTGCTAGGTAAAGTCTATCTTTCCAAGATTGCTCGTTCCAGAATTTGTTCAGAAATTATAAAGTTAATTAAAAATAATCCTAAGTAAATAAAATAAAGGATGCTTACTCGAAGTACAAGATTGCTCGAGAAATAAATCACAAGACAAATAATCAAGCATAAATAATCAAATATGCAACCTTGCTAGGGATCAATAAGGAAACCCAAAATAAAAACTTAGAAGTATTTCTAATTTTCAACATTATTTGAATATTTGAACATCACTAACCTTACTCGTAAAACATACAAAATTAACAAATATTCTGTGAACACCTCAGATCTATCAATACGATATCGATTACCTTAATAGATCTAATACCTTAAACGGATCTAGTTCTTGATTATACTCTTAATTAGGTTATATATATATATATATACACACACATATGTATTGGTGATTAGATATGTATATTACTAATAGTTTAAGTGAAGAACTGATCGAGAGAGTATTTTGACAGAGGTTCGTTACTCAAAATCAAAACTTAATTTAACAGGGTATGAAGCACCCTATATATAGACGAATGAACCAATTTATTTCACATTCTGTAACGAATTGGATCCAATTCGTTAACTTACAGACTCAAAAGGAAAAGCATAAGGAATCTTTGATTCGTTATGCCCCCATTTGTCAACATTCCATGACGAATGGGAACATACATAACTAACTAGATATTACATTAGACGAACTGGCTAATTTGTTAAACATCCTTAATGAACTAAAGTAAATTTCATAAATGCCCTTAATATTAAAATATTAATAAATTACAAACGATAATTACAAAGACTCGAGACAACAAAACCGTGCACTAACAAACACCCCCTCGTTTTGAGCTCTTTGTCTTTACTTTACTTGAAGCGCTTTGACACCCAATAACGACAACTATGAATCCCGAACTCGTGACATACACGTACGACACGCTGGAACTGCATAGCTCTGTTATAGTCTTCTTGGCGCTCTATCAATATCTTATTCTTGAGCAGCACGTCATTGTCAGTCTCTGATAAGTTAACGAGCCACATAGGATCGATAACTCTAATAAAGTTAGTCTTCAAGCCTTTCCCAAGGAAAATGAAGAACTCACCAGTATGATGGTCGTAGTACCAATGGTTGAACGTTAGGTGAAGACCTTGTGGGAAAGTCTTCACAGGTACATACTTCATTGTTTTTGGTGGTTTTACCTTAAGCACGAGCTTCCTCCATCCCATATGTGGATCTATCTCGGCAATACGCTTACAGATTGGAATATGCGGCTTAAAGAACTTAAACCCGCGGTTTACCTAAAAAAGCAAATGTTGATGAAACCATTCCGCTTGACGATTTTCACCGCGGTTTATGAAAGGTCGACTGGTGAGAATACTTACATCCCAACGCGCTAATGAGATAACGTCAGTGAAGTTCTGATAGTATTGACCACCGTTCTCCCATTTGATTATACATACTTTAAGCTCAAAATCATAAAGCCAGGAAACGATATCACCTTTAACAGTCGACACAACTTTGAACTTTGTTTTCTGATTGGCTTTAGCTCATGCATTTGCATCCTGCTTCTGATCTTTATTCATGTACCGATATGCTTCAATAATTTTACGAGCTCGCTTGCTTCGTTACGCGAACCAACCCTAAATATCCTCAACCGACGGGTCAGGATTCCAATCAAACTTCTTTCCCTTGCCCTTCGAGAACTTTTCCAAATGGTCTTCAGCAGCTTTGATAGTTTCTTCGTTGAAAGTAGGAATACCCTCATCAACATTGGATCGTTGATAATGATCGGGGTGTTCCTCTTCTGTCACATCCTCGATCTCGAGCTCCTTATCTTCATAAATAAACGATGTGTTCATCTAAGGAAACGTTAGATATTGTAAGACTTCTGCATCGTTTATCACCTCCATGTCATCCTCAGCTTCAAGCACATTGAGTTCTTCATCGTTCAGTCCTAACAATAAAGCAATTTGTTGACGTGTCAGGGACTGATGGACGAACTGCCCTTCTTCAATATCGTCAAGGTTGGCAGAACTCATCATGATGCCTTTCTTGTTAACCATGAACAGGATGGTGTTGGCTTTGACCGACTCAATTGGTTGAACATTAGTCGAGTCATGATAAACTACCAACTGTTTATCACCGACAACACCGCTACTCGTACCAGCACTAGAGAATGAGCCGTGAGCTTGTTTCAGCTCATTACCTCCAGCACCTGAGGCATCAGGATCACCGCCATCATTTTTCAGCCTTTTGAGTTGGTCATCCTTGCATGTGAGCTGAAGAATTAGATCCTCTTGTTCCTTGATTTTCACCCCCAGAGCCGTGACAATCTCACGCAGCTCCTTTGACTCTTTTTGACTGTATGATACAATGCCCATCAAACACCTTTGATTGTTTAACATGTGCTCTTGATCTTGACGATCGGCCACCATTTTATTCTCATAAAGATGAACCAAACTCAAGAGCATGTTCATTTGATTCTCCTGAGGCATAGCATGGAAAGATGGAGGTATCGGCTGCAAAGGACCTTGAGGACGATTAAGCCTTATGAACGAAATGTCCATAGGCTGTGTTAGCATCATGGTCGGTGTTGGAGAAACCACCGATGTAGCAGCAGTAGGCCTTGGTAATGTAGATAAGACGGATTGAGGAATCATGCCAAGCCTTGGATCAGATGTCAGAGTTGCCGTCAATATGTATTCCGGGGTACTAGTAGTAACTGGCACTGCTGGTCTCTCAGTATCAAACGTCCTAGGCTCACGATAACCTATTTCAACTCCAGATCCATAATGAACACAACGTGAGGATGGTTCATCGTCAGAAGCAAGCTCTTTTCCCTTTCGTTTATGTGGTGCAGCAGATGAACTTGCTACCACAACCTCAACATGATGTTGGTCACCCCCTTGACCACCATCTCCACCGTCATCACCATCATCACCTTCCTCGTTCCCACCTGGACCTTCTTCACGTTCAGAATCCGAATCATCGTGGATCCAACGATCATCAGAAGGACATACATACGCCGGATTTGAAATGTGATCAATCAAGCGTTTGGTCCTCGGCGTATCCTGACGATACAACTTCTTTCTTCTCAATCTATCAGCTTTCATATGTTCAAACTTCAACACGTCGTTGTGAAGCATTAGATCAATCTCCAGATCAGGAATCGCATCCTGAATGAGCAACTGGAGAAACCGTGGATACATAAGAAATTTGTTTCGTCGATGCTTGACTAAACAATTTTATTTAAGATGATAGAAAATCATCTCGGAGAAACTGAACGGATTGTTCAATATCAATGCGACGAATTCCGATTGAAGCATAATCCGACACTCGTCAAATCCACCTTTCCGTCCACCTAGGTAATGAATGAGTACGTGAAATAAATACTTGTATGTGGGGCACAAGTTTGCCTTGTTATACATGGATCAAGCCCCTATCAAATTCACACGTTATCACCAAACCTCAGCACCCTTCGGATTACCTCGGTTGATATCACAACCGATCTTCTATTCACCTCAGCAAATATATGATCCTCAGTCTCCATGTATCGAGTTGAGTTCCAGAACTGACGGATAATACTAAAATGAATCTTAGGGTTCGCTGTGACAGCATAGCTAATATGTGAACGACTTATAAAAGCTTGCATTTCCCCAAAAATATCTTCACCAGCAAAGTTCGTTCCGGCAAAAGCAAATATGTTATGCTTCTTGTCTAACGGCAGCAACGGGAGTTACGACTCCTGTTGTTGTGGTACCGGTTGTTGCTCAGCAGCAGGGACATCTTGAACAATCTCGTCAGCCATAACTGAAAAATATAAAATCAAGATTTAGTAAAACGAAAAACAAATAATATAAATATTATTTTTAAATTTTGTTTTAAAATAATTAAAATAAATTTAATTATAATTATATTATTTTAAAATCTTGAACAATGTCGTCAGCCTATAACGAATTAGCACCAATAATGTTCAATTTTGAATTTCTGGAGTCAAAGTCAAAATTGACAAGAACATTGAAGGTCAGACGTTTCAACCCAGATTCAATTACCCCATAATATACAATGTAAAACCTTACAAATGACCCTAATCATCTCGGAAACACATCGGCAATCGATTTGTGTTGTCCATTTTGATTGGATTTTAGTATAAAATAGGTTAATTGAGGTTTATGTTTATAAGTTAAAAACCGATTAGATGATCGATCAAAAGACCCATCAAATGGTTCTCAAATCTGAAGAAACCTATTGCGTTCTAACCCTCATTACCTTACGATTCTTAAACGTGAATCAAAATAGATTTTAGAGACAATAGGTTTTTTAAAAATTTTGGCAGAGTGTTTGTTTAGTGAAGAAGAAATGAACACAGTGAATGAAGATGAATCGTTTGGCACTGTTCCCTAAATAGGATGACTTGGAACATTTCCCAAGACAATGAATCAGCTGATTCGTTAATTTTGAATTAAGGAATTAGCTAATTCGTTATCTCCTTCGTAACACGTGGCAAACACATGAGTAATTTGTTAAGACTTAACACGAAGCGATAACAAATTAGAAATAATTTGTGCTTGGTTCGTTATATGATGGATGACGAATTCGGGTCATTCGTTACAGAGTGGCGGAAGCGAATTAGATTGGTAATGAATTGAAGTAATTCGTTATAAATAACCCCACTCGTTATTTATAAATAACGGATCAAGTTTAATATCTTTTTCAATTTCATTTTATTTAATTAAAAATCAAATAAATAATTAAATCAAATAAATTTATGAATAAATAAATAAATAAATAACACATCGAAACCCGTGTCCCAATGATTTTATACCTTACTAATCTTACCCACTGTGGTAAGATGAAATACCTTAACATGTTTTACGCTCAAAACACTTAACAAAAAAATTATTAAATAATATGTAAAAGGAAAAATATAAAACCTTTTTGGTATTTTTCTTTTTCGTATCAAAATATTTACATTCAAATACGAAAAATAAGCATAAAACATAAAATATTTTTATATTTTTGTATGTTTTTTGAAAGCAGTATATATTTTTATGTTTTTGGTGAGTTTAAGCAGAGAATCATATTGACCAAATTGCCCTTCCATCACAGTTATATATTTTAGCGATATTATGACTGGCATTAAGTCGGTCATTGATATTGTTGTCAATTTAAATCTTATAAGAAACTTTCAAGCATTTTTGTGATATGATTAATTGGTTCAACTAAAGCACAGAATATCAGAAAATATCAGCCTCTAATCTCAGTTCAAGCTTAATTTGATTTTTACCATATCACCCCAACATGATTTAAACCAGTATGATGTCGATCAAAATTTTTGTTTTTATAGATTTTGTGTGATGCACTAAGATTCTTTTACTATGAATGAGTATGCACGAGTCCATCTTTCGGCTTACATACATTGTGTCCCCTCGGTTCGTTCCTTACTGGCATTGAGACACACACAAGGGAGGAACCATGTTTGACTAACAGCGGATTTTGATCAACTCAGTAATTCAAATTGTACATTGTATAGCAGTGATTAAGTTTAATGACTTTGGGTTTGTTCTAGAAGAGGTTGAAATATTCATTCATATGAATTCCCAGATGATTAAGCAGCATAAAGACTCATAGTGTCCAGAATCCTAAAGCTTTTTAATCAAACTTATTTTGTTTTTATTGATCAAACAGACATAAGGCTTGAGTATGACAGGCTATTACATTTCTGCCATCATTACCGAGATTTTTGGTAGAGACTAACACCTCTTTCAATTTAGCATATCTTTATGTTTATATCACATACTTCACTCTAACGACGTTTTCAAGACCTATCAATGCACCAATGCAATTAAGCACTTAGTCTTGTAAGCTTATTTCTTTTGGGATATGGGCACCAGATGATCACTGGACTATCATCTTCTCTTCTACTTCAAAACTCAAAATTTTTGAGGAGCATAAAAATAAATTCAATCGCCCTAGTTACTTTTAGTCTATAGATTAATGGATATCCTTATCAATCCACAAGTAGATAACAGGACCAAAACAAGCGAGCATATTCCACAAACTTAAATAACCGACATGATTTTCAGCGAGTTAATTATTTAAAAACACATAACAGTTTTCCCAGTCACTTTCAGTTATCAGGTAAATGGCTGTCCCAATCATTGACAAGTATACATCATGACCAAATATATACGAGTATATGTCCTATAGATATAAGTAAATGGCATAATTTTAAGCAACAATATGCAGAAATCTTTTTGGTTTTTCTCTGTATATACGTTAAAAACACAATCTTTTTGTCTTTTCAGAGATTTTTTTACAAACTGAAAAACACAATATTTTTTATTTTTCAATTTTTCAATGTTTTTGACTTTTTCAGAATATTTTAACCAAAAAGCACAATCTTTTTGTATTTTCAAAATTTTTAATGTTTTTGGATTTTCTCTATAAAAAAAGCAAATATTATTGTATTTTCTATTTCACCCCCAAAATCCAAAACATAAAAATTAAATGCAAGAAAAATAAACAGGAAATAAAGATAATTATCCTTGTCTCAGGATATCAACAAGAGTTTTTAATTCATTTAAACCAAGTAGAAAGTTAAAACGTGTTTTATCAAATGCCTTAGTAAACAGATCGGTTTTTTTGAAAATCATTGTGCACTTTCTCAATATCAATTAATTTCTTTTCAAAGCAATACCGTATAAAATGATATCGAATTTTGATATGTTTAGTTTTTGAGTGTTGCACGGGATTTTTGGTGATACTTATAGCATCAGAGTTATCAATATAGATGGGAGTAGTAAGAATCTTCAAACCGTAATCCCGTAAGTGTTGCTGGATCCATGAAACCTGTGAACAACAACTTTAGGCTGCTACGTATTCGGCTTCGGCGGTTGAAGTGGAGACCGTTGTCTGCTTATTACACTACCAGGAAACAAGCCGGCTTCCTAGGAATTGATAAACCGCTGTGGTCGATTTAAAGTTGATTTACATCCTACATAGTTCGAATCGGAAAACGCAGTGAAATCAAAACTATTGTCCTTGGGATAGCATAACCCGATGTCAGGATTACCCTTCAGATAGTGAAGTATACGTTTAACCGTTTGCAGGTGAGTCACTCGGGAACTTGCTTGGAACCTAGCATATAAAAAAACTGTGAACATTATGTCAGGTAGAGAAGCAATTAGATACATTAAAGAACCTATCATCGCTCGATAAAGGGTAGGATCGACGGTATCCTCCAATTCATCTGGTGATAAATTGTGACCCACGGGGAGAGCGTTGAAGGGATTTTTTTGGCAGTTATCTTGAATCGGCTCATGACATCGTTCACGTACTTCGTCTGATGAATGAAGATTCCTTTGTCAGACTGATGAACCTGCAACCCTAAAAGAATTTCATCTCTCCCATCGAGTTCATCTATAACATTGTTTGCATTGACTTCTCGAAATCCATATATAACTTGTCATTTGTTGACCCAAAGATAATGTCTCGACATATATCTGGACGAGGAGCAGATCATCACCACCATTCGCATAAAATAATGTGCAGTCTACAGTTCCTCGTTTGAATCCATTATCAATAAGATGGTCAGCAAGCGTGCCATACCAAGCTCTCGGGGCTTGGTGTAGACCATACAACTCGGTCCGGATAATCAGGATCTTCAAAGCCAGGAGGCTGCAAAAAAAATACTTTCTCATGTAGTTCTACCGTTAACAAAAGCACTTTTCACATCCATCTGATAAACTTTAATGTTCTTATAAGCCGCATAAGCCAAAAATTTACGTATATACCAATCTTGCAACTGGAGCATATACTTCAGTGTAGTCTATGCCTTCTTGCTGATGGAAGCCTTGTACCACTAACCTTGCTTTGTTTCCCACGATCACCACGATCTTCCTTTTCACATTTAAATACTCACTTTGCAGCATGCTAAACACCCTATGGTTGTTTTTGATAGCATGTGTTTCATATATGGATCCGGGCATTGGGTTTTTATATAAAATCGAGTTTTATATTAATCAAGTTAACAAGATTTAAAAATTTTAATCTGCTACTTTTTTAATATAAATGGGTTTATATGACTTAGATAATCTTGTTAAAACCCAACAATAGCATCAAGAGCCGCTTATACGGATACATGCTTCATAGATTTAAAAAATTTCGGGTTTTATGGTGTGGTTCACCATATGGCCGACAATTTTTTAGCTTTTGGTCACCTGTTGGTTCCTCAAGATTATAATTTACATGCATGTGATAATCTTGAAGAATTAAGTCATTTGGATTATTAATTATTTTGTTTTGGACATAACCCGAAACTTTCGGTTTTGTTTCTCTTGACCGAAATTTTTATGGGTAAGTGGGGAACCATTTTGGTCTTCTAAGACCTTGCATATTTGGATGTGCATTTGGTGTTCATAACCTAGCCATGACCTTTTGGATGTGTGTTTGTGTTGTGATTTATTCAGTTTATTCAATATGGTTGAAATATTCTTTTATTTGGGGATGTAATCTATTTATTCATTTCATATTGGTATGTATTAATAAGTAGATTAGTTGTATTTCTTTACTAGAGAAAAATGTATTAGGATATATTTTTTGTAAATGAAGATGCAACAACGTTACGGTTTTGTTTTGGGCTTTAATGGACCTCGTAGTCAGAGGTGGGATTCAAGCCCAATGACCAAATCCCAAACTTGGAGGCCCATGAAAGCTAGGAGCTGAAGTTGGAGCCCAATTGGAAGCCCAAATAAAGTGTAAGAGTCACAACACAAGGTGGACACTTGAAGCATATGGATGCGGGATCAAGTGGGAGTTCACCGACACATGCCTTCTGTCATTCTCATCCCTTAGGAGAGACCTTTTGGCACACTTGTTTCCTCAACAAGTGTTGTCATTTTAGGTGGCTATGGTTATGGACTTGTGGTTGTTTATTTATGCTTGTTTGGTTGATTTATATTTTGTTTTGCATATGGGTTGTTAAAACTTAAAATCAACAACTAGCATTAAATTGGTTCCTTAGAAATAATTAGGTAATAAAATTGGTTTTATTAAAGGTTAATGATTTCATAATAAAATTGGTTTTATTAAAAGAAACTTTGAAAATTGGTTTTCAAACAAAGTACCATACATTTGAATGAATGCAATTGCAAGGTACATAATAGTTTTCCAATCTAGAATTCAGAAAACTTAAATCCCTTTTAAAACAAGTTTAACACCATCCTTTTATACAACACTCGAATCACTTGTTAACTCGATGTGGGATAAAGGTCACCTAACCAAATTGGAGGAAACTTGTGAGTTTGAGGTGGGTTTTCCATTTTTGTGGGATAAAGGTCACCTAACCACCAGTATGTGCAAATTCACATGTGTGTGTAAGTAGGTAGACTTGATTTGGAAACCATGTGAATAGGGTCACTGAAGCATGGCGTACAAAGGTGTTGATGGGATTAAACATGCCAACTAAACATATGATGTTTAACCGATCCCATAAAATTAGAAGTTGCAAAGGGTTGCAATCGTCAAACGTTGACTACCTTGTTAATTCAATAGTAGGATAAAGGTCACCTAACTACTATGTGAATGTAACGTTGGGTTCTAGATTTTAATCTTTAATTGTTTTGGAGACATAAAAGGTATTAACGATTAAAATTTATTGATATCAAAAATACTAAAATTGAGCTTTGTTAAATTATGTAGATGGCTGCAAACAATCCTCCTAACGTAATTATCCCACCCGTGCATAACCTATCACTAAGAGCTATACTTGATAAATATCGTCTTAACTACAACAATTTTATGATTGGTATCGAAACTCGAGAATTGTTCTCAAGCAAGAAAAGAAATCCTACATATTGGAAGATCCTATTCCCGATGAACCAAATGTTGACGACTTGGATGCCTATAACGATTGGTTAAAATACACCGAGGATTCGGTGCAAGTTTCTTGCCTCATGTTGGGAACAATGATTCCCAAGATCCAAAAGGATTTTGAGAATCATGGGGCATATGACTTGATCACCCAACTTAAGGAAATGTTCCCTACTCAAGCTAGGGTGGAACACTTCGAAACAGTTCGAGCGCTTCATGCATGTCATATGGAAGAAACCCATTCGGTTTCATCTTATGTGCCTAAGATGAAAAGCCACATTGATCGACTTGAACGGCTAAATTGTCCCGTCTCAAAAGAGTTAGCCATGGATTTGATCCTTAATGGACTAACTAAAATATTTGAGACTTTTGTTATGAATTATAACATGAATGGATGGGATAAGAGCATTGGTGAGCTTCACATGATGCTCAAGACGGCCGAAGCGCGAATGGGTAAAAGGGTTTTACCGGTTCTCAAGATCAATGAAGGTGGCAATAAGAAGAGGCATCACCCGGAACCTAAGGCAAAGGTTGCCAAGGGTAAGGGACACGTCAAGGGAAAGTTCAAAGGGAAGGCAAAGTCGGAACCAACCAAACCGAAGGAGAAGAAGCTAAAGGTTAGCTCGGAGGATCCGCACTTTGGTTGTGGTGAGATAGGACATTGGATGAGGAATTGTTCAACCTATCTCAAGGAGTTGAAAGCTAAGAGGGATGTGGGGCAAACCTTGGGTACAACTTTCATGGTTCATTTTGATCTTAATGTTATTTCTTCTAACACATGGGTATTGTATACCGGATGTGGAACTCATATTTGCAATTTGCTGCAAGACTTCAAAAATAAAATAAGCATTTCAAGAAAGGAGATACTAGTCTCTTCATGGGAAAGGGAGCAAAGGTTGATGTCGAAGCCCAAGGAGACTATGTTTTGAACCTTCCAAATGGTTTGGAAGTTGTTTTGAAAAACACTTTGTATGCTCCTAGTTTGACTAGGAACATTATCTCTGTTTCTCTTTAAAGACAATATGGATATGAATTAATGTTTGTGGACAATGGTATTTGTATTTTCATGAATAATGTATTTTATTTTAAAGCAATTCCGTTTATTGGCATTTATGAATTAGTTCATGATAACACATCCTTTGACAACAAGTTGTACCAATCTAGCACCAAGAAACTCAAATTGGATATGAGTAAGACTTATCTTTGGCATTGTCACCTTGCTCACATAAACAAAGATCGCATACATACACTTCAAAAGAATGGTCTTTTGGAATCAAATGATGATTCATTTGATAAGTGTGAATCTTGTTTACAAGGAAAGATGACCAAGTAACCCTTTTGTGGAGCTAATGAAAGGGCGAAAGACTTATTAGGTATCATACATTCGGATGTATGTGGTCCTTTTAAGGAAATGACAAGGAATGGTGAGAGATACTTCATTACCTTTATCGAAGATTATAGTAGTTATGGGTATGTGTACTTGTTAGGACACAAGGATGAAGCCTTTGAAATGTTCAAAGTCTTCCAAAATGAAGTACAAAATCAACTCAATAAAAAAATTAAAGTACTTCGTTCGGATAGAGGAGGTGATACCTAAATGATGCTTTTCTTGATCATCTTAGGAGTTGTGTAATTATCTCACAACTCACTCCATCCGGAACACCACAACATAATTGTGTGTCCGAAAGGAAGAATCGAACCCTATTGGATATGGTCCGATCGATGATGGCTAGAAGCACATTGCCTCTATCATTTTGGGGTTTCACATTGCTCTCGGTAGCCCGTATTTTAAATATGGCACCAACCAAGAAAGTGGACAAGACACCTTTTGAAATATGGCATGGAAGGGTTCCATCATTATCGTATTTAAAGGTATGGGGTTGTGAGGCTCAAGTTAAGCACAACACCCAAAACAAACTTGATAGCCAATCCACTAAGTGTATCTTTGTTGGATATCCTAAAGACTCTATGGGATATTCTTTCTACAACCCAATTGAGCAAAATGTGTTTATTGCTCGAAAGGCCGAGTTCTTGGAAACTAAGTTCCTTTTGGAAGGAACTAGTAGAACGGTGGAACTCGAGGAGGATCGAGAACCACAAGCCGATATACGTTTGGTTGAAGCTAGCAATCAACAAGAGGTCATTGAGAATGATCAAATGGTTGATCAAGACACATAAAACGTTCACAAATCTGGTAGAATTAGTAATCCACCCAAAATATATGGATTTTTCATGGATGGATGCTATGTGGTAGATTCGGATGAACCCACCACATACCATGATGCAATGTCATAATCCGTTTGTGACAAATGGCTTGAAGCCATGAACGTTGAGATGCAATCCATGCATGACAACCAAGTATGGGATTTGGTTGTACCACCTCTTAACTCGAAACCAGTTGGAAGTAAGTGGGTTTTCAAGAAGAAAATCGATATGCATGGAAACTTGGATACTTATAAAGAAATACTTGTAGCAAAATGTTTTACTCAAAATCAAGGGGCTGATTATGATGGGACCTTTTCGCCGGTGGCAATGCTAAAGTCTATTAGGATATTATTTGCCATAGCCACATATTATGACTATGAGATTTGGCAAATGGATGTCAAAACGCTTCTCTAAATGGGCATCCTGAGGAAGATGTCTATATGGTTCAGGGAGAAGGTTTTGTCGATCCACAACATCCTAATAAAGTATGCAAGTTAAAGAAATCAATCTATGGATTGAAACAAGCATATAAGAGTTGGAATCACCGTTCTGATGAAGAGGTTAAGAAATTTGGATTCATCAAGAACGCTGATGAGGCTTGTGTGTATAAGAAATCTAGTGGGAGCATCATTACTTTATTAGTATTGTATGTTGATGACATACTACTATTTGGAAATGACATTCCAACCTTGGAAGGTGTAAAAGCCTGGCGGGAGTTGTTTTTCCATCAAAGATCTTGGTGAAGCCGCCTATATTTTGGGAATAAAGATCTATAGGGATAGATCAAGGCGGTTGATAGGTTTAAACCAAAGTGCATACATCGATAAAATCTTGAAAAGGTTCAAGACGGAAAACACTGAGAAAGGTTTGGTACCTATTCAAAGAGGAACAGTATTGAGTGCAACTCAATGTCCAAGCTCAAAGGATGAGCAAGATAAAATGAAAGGAATCCCATACGCTTCGGCGATAGGATCCATCATGTATGCAATGATATGCACTAGGCCGGATGTGTCATGCGCTTTAAGCATGACAAGTAGATACCAACAAAATCCAGGAAGTAGCCATTGGATGGCGGTTAAGAGCATATTGAAATACCTTAGAAGGACTAAGGATTTGTTTCTAATATTTGGCTTTGGTGATGAGGAACTCGTTGTAAAGGGTTACACGGATGCGATTTTCCAAACTGATCGAGATGATTCTCAATCACAATCGGGATATGTTTTTGTTATGAATGGTGGAGCCGTCCCTTGGAAGAGCGCAAAACAAGATGTGGTAGCATTGTCCACCACTGAATCGGAATACATCGCCGCCTCATTCGCTGCTCAAGAAGCTGCGTGGATTAGAAATTTCATTGCCGATCTAGGGGTACTTCATACCATTCGGGACCCCCTAGAGATCATTTGTGACAACGAGGGTGCGATTATTCAAATCAAGAAACCCCATGCACATCAAAAGACAAGGCACATTGAGCGGAGATTCAACTACATAAGGGATGATATTGAAAACGGAAAGATATGTATTCGCAAATTTCACATTGATCAAAACATTGCAGATCCACTCACGAAGCTCCTTGAAAGGCCGAAGCATGAGGGTAATACTTGTGCCTTAGGACTTCATTATTCTAGTGATTGGATTTGATCTATTTTGTATTTGGATATCGGAAAAATTGTTATTTTGACTCATTCATATGATTATGGTTTATGATTATGACATTTGAGTTATTTTCCATTTTAGCATGTTTAAATCCGACAATAAGTTAATTATTCTAAATGTCCGTAGTCGCTCATATTTGTGGCAACAGATATGAATGTAAGACTATTATGAACTTGGATTGGTGGATATTCGTAAAGTATGAATATAGAGCAAGGGTTTGCTGTCAAGGTTCATAGATACTTATGGGATACAAATATTAGACTGACCCTCCCTCAAATTTTACTGCATGGAATCCTTGTGATTGGTGGTCATAAGTAAATTTGAGTAAAGGCGAATATCATAGTATCCTCTGACCTGAGATACATATTGGGTCTTGATATTCACCAAATGTTATGCTTTAACGTAGTTCTTCGCTGCTCTGAAACATGACAGTATATAAGGCTAAGCTCAAGTGTAGTACGAGGTGATTGTGAGAGACGTATGTAGTCAAAAGGGGATTTTTCCCTCTTATTCGTTGAGAGTAAGATGTCTAAGGCCGGCTAAGTTGAATCAACAGATAATGATCACTCTGTGTCACTGGATTTGACATAACATCTATGGCAAAAGGATAAATGATATATTCACCTAAATCGTTTTCCTGTGAGGGACTTGAAGGGGATGATGTAATTGAATGGCACTTCGTCTTACGTATTAGGGGTAGTAATCCGTTGTTAGGCAGTATTTGCTATTTGCATCAATCTTCTATGTATCTTGTGCAAGTGGGAGATTGTTGGAATCAGTCTGCCCAAGGGACATATTAGAGTTGATGTGGCTGAACGTTATGATCCAAGTCGGGTCATACCTAATAACAAGCTAGACAAACACCCACGATATTTATTTTAAGATATGATCTAACAAATAAATATCAACACTTACGATATTAAGAAAATGGGTTTCTAAATATTTTCACTTGAATAATAAATAAATTATATGGATAATTTATATTTTGAGAGAAAATAATTTATAATGTTATTTAAGTTGCTTAAATAACATGATGCATGTTACTTAGAATATGTTATGCTACACTTTTATACTATGTAACAAATATAACATAAGTAATTAAATGAAAGAGCTTAAATGTTTGGGAGAGAAAAATCTTTCTCTCTCATCTATTTACTATCTTGCTCTTTCAAGAACATGCAAGAGAGATAATTGGCTATAGAGAAAAGGTGCATTGGTTGTATCTTTTGGACTCTCTCTCTCTCTCTCTCACACACACACACACACACAACATAACACAAGATTGCAAGTAAACTACTCCTTTTCTCTCTATTATTTTCGGCCAAAAAGGGGTTGAACAAGAAGGAGTTTTATAGTGTAAATCCTAGCAACCAAGTGTGATTTGTTGGAAGCTTGAAGGGTATACAAGCTGGAGGTTCTTCTCCTTTGAAGACTAGCCATTCATTCCTCATCCTTTTCATCTCTTTTAGTATCTTGAAAGGTAGTATGCTAAAACACCCTATGGTTGTTTTTGATAGCATGTGTTTCGTATATGGATCCGGGCATTGGGTTTTTATATAAAATCGAGTTTTATATTACTCAAGTTAACAATATTTAAATTTTTTAATCCGCTGCGTTTTTTATACAAATTGGTTTATATGACTTAAATAATGTTGTTAAAACCCAACAGTAGCAACTTGATGACGTGTTCGCACACCTACATCAAGTTCCCCAATAATGTTGTCATGTGGATGAAAATTATGAATCTGAAGGATAGGATTCTCAGGTACAACAACATTGTCTGTTAAATTAGTGAGATTCTCCTCAGCATCATGCGATGATTCACCAATCTCATTTGTTTCAAGAAATGGAGCCGAGGAAGAATCAACAATCTGACTATCATCCGAAGATATAGGAATAACATCAGATACATCAGGGAGATCATATTGAAGAGCTTCTTCATAATTAGAAACAGAAGATCTCGTAGGTAAGTATTGGTCTTCCAAATACGCACGCACCAAGTCTTCTTCAGGTTGATCAACCATTTGAGTAAATGAATTAAATACACTCTCATAGTCGAACATCCAATCAGGTCCTTTACATTGGGAAGGGGTGGTATACCTTTGGCAATCAACATGGTACCACTCCTCTACACAGCCCGAGGTAAAATTTAATACAAGTTTCTTAGGTGATGCGTAACCTAAGAAGTAACCTTCAATCGCCCTTTCTTCAATTTTCCCGCATCTTTCTACAACATGGTACAAGGACACCCAAATGTTCCAAGTACTTTAAATTAGGCTTACACTTGTTCAGAAGCTCCTAACTCGTCTTTTGAAGCTTCTTCATAGTTAAAACATGATTGAGCATGTAGCAAGCAGTATTCACAGCCTCGTTCCAGAATTGAACATGAAGCTTAGAATCTGCAAGCATTGTTCTTGCTGCTTCAATCAATGTTCTGTTTTTCCTTCCAGCCACCCCATGATGTTGTGGTACATAAGGAGCACTATATTCTCGTTGAATTCCATTTTGGACACAAAAGAAATCCAATACATTATTTATAAACTCCGTACCATTATCACTTCGAATACGTCTCACTTTCAGTTTGTATAGTGATTCGATCTTAGTGATTAAATTTTGAACCAGAATGGGCGTCTGATCCTTTGAACTCATAAATAATACCCATGAATATCTTGAATAATCATCAGTGACGACTAGAAAATACCAATCACCAGCAATACTCGCACGATTCATATGACCAAACAAATCCATATGAAGTCGTTTAAGTGGAGTATCAGTGGTATTGATTAACTTAGATGGGTGTGGCTTCTTCTTCTTTTTGCCTTTATTACAAGAAACATAGTGGTCAGATAACTTAAAATATTTCAAAGAAACACCATCAACCAGGTCATTTGCCATTAAATAATTCATTTTCCTGACATGAATATGACCCATTATTCTATGCCAAAGAAGCATATCCTTTTCTTTTGCCTTAGAAACAAAACACATTTCCACAGAAGTTGATACTTTAGAATACATGTACAACACATAAATATCATTCGATCGAGGAGATCTGATGACTACCATATCCTCGGGAATGATGTATCCCGGTTTTAAAATTAAACATTCTTTATCAGTTAGACAACAATGTATTTCTTATCACAGATTTGTGACACACTCAACAGATTGTGATCAACTTTATCACAGTAGTTGACTTTTTCAAACATGATGCACCCATTTGACACATCACCCTCTTTAGTGATCATACTTCTTGAATTACCAGCAAACGCAACATACCCTCCTTGTGTCACACCCCGATCGTGATGGCGGAATAATCGAGGCGCGGCGACTAAGTCGTGATTGTTGAGCACAATAGTATAAAAGTCTAAATGCATAAACATAACCAAAATGTCAAATATTACACCATCCAGGTAACATGAAACAAATTGTTTTAATACAAAATATCAAGTTTCCAAACAACTCCTAGACTAGCCTTCATCTCTCTAAGGCCTCTAAACTTGCTAGGGATTTCTTGCTGCATTATTTCCTGAAAACATGTAACAAACTGTCAACTACATGAAGTAGATGAGTGAATTCATAGGTTTAAAGAAAAAGAGTTTATACACAAACATACTAGTATAGGTTGTAGGGGTTTATATATAGGGTGTACCTGCGGCTAACCCACCACTCCTACAACTTATACTACTATGTTTGGATATAATACCCGGTTTTAAGATGGTTTGTAAGAAAAGGTCTCTTGGTTTTCCCAAAGAGGTTTTTGTAGTAAGTAAAACATGAAATGTTCTCCTGGACTCTCAGCGGGCTTATTATTCTCCCATTAGAGTCGTTTGTGATAAGATTACTCAAAGATTTGTGGTCTCCCAACGGTACATGTAGCACATAGCAGTTAAGCATAAATAAGGACATATAGATTTGAGCATGCTAAGTTTACTAGATAAACCAACACCAAGATCCCACTGTTTACTAGTATCCAAGATGATGGTGAATAAATGATGATGATGATGAATGATGATGAAACTCAATGATCACACAAGACTTGATTGATCCCACGCAAGACTTAAACCAAGACTACCTCGTTCTTGTCATCCAGGACTCAGCTAGGTTCTACCGAGAGTAGGATAGACTCCCCAAAGAATCCTGGGTTCCCTTGGTCCCTACCGAGACTAGTATAGGTCCTCAAGAGTTATGGATTTCACCGAGACTAGTATGAAATCCCAAGAGTTACGAGTGCCACCGAGAATAGAATGCCACTCATGGTCGCGAGTTCTACCGAGAGTAGAATAGACTCTCGCGTCCAATTCAACTCATGATGCTTTGATCTCTAGATTTCCATGCTGACACAATGACTATGATGATATGAATATGATTCCCATTCCCATGATGTCAATGTTCATAGAATTTCCCATACTCATTGATTTCCAATGTTCTTAGATCTCCATAAGTTGATGGGTTTTCCCATGTTCATAGATTTCCAAAGTTTATAGATTCTTAAAAAGCTTGTGGATTTCCGCACGTGTGTAGAAATCCAAAAGTTTATAGTTTAAAGAGTGTTTGCATAAATGATTTTATCCAAACGTGTAAAGTTACCATGTTTCCACCCCATAGTTTTGAAAAGCTTAAATAGGGGCTATGAACTCACCTTGATCTCGGGTTAGGATGGTGCTACAATAGATCTCCTTAGCCTAGAGTTGAACATATATATAAGGTTAACAACGTGCTATAAGTCTAAGAAAACGAGCTTACGCGGCCTCGAGCAAAAACTGGGTTTTAAAGACGAAAACAGCTTGGTTCTGGCTTGATTCGATCGAATAGGAACACGTTCGATCGAATAGACACACATTCGGTCGAATCTGAGGCACACTCGATCGAACTAGAAACACATTTGGTCGAACCAGTTGGAAAAACTCGTTCGGTCGAACATGGAACTTGTTCGATCGAATAGACACTCGTTCGATCGAATACGAAACTCATTCGGTCGAATGAGTTGGAGACCATTCGGTTGCTTTCCTATTCGATCGATTGGACTGATTCGATCGACTGGTTCGATCGAATGAGTCTGATTCGACTCCTTCAAGCTGGGCGACGGAGAAACCTACGGGTTTTTCAGATTTTCCAGATTTTTGACCCAAAATCGAAGTTTTTGACATGGAAATGCTCGGGATTGAAAGGGCTATCGATTCCTAGTGATTTTAAACACAAAAGCCTGCATTTTGACACCAAAACAAGACGGTTTTTGACCCGAAAACTCTAGAAACGAAAATGGGTGTTTTTGCTCGATTTGAGGCCGAAAATGGTTATGAAAATGGATGATTTTCAAGAAGATCTTACCAAGAATAACAACAAACAGATTTGTGGACTCGGATTTGAAGTTTGAAGACTTTCTCTCTCTAGTTTCTCTCTCTAGAATGAGAGTGTTTGGGTGGGAAGTGTTGGTGGAAATGAAAGAGATGGTGTAAGAATACTTGATTTTCCGCTTAAATACTCGGGTGACTCGGGTTCGGGTTTAGGCTACCGACGGGTCAAGACTAGTCGAGTTCATAAGTTTTTAAACAAACTAAAACTTTTTCAGCAAAACTTTTATAAAACCATTTTCCGAATAATTATTTGAAATCTTTTTAAATAAGAACATTTAATTTTTCGAAAGCATAAAAATTAATATTTTTCAGGCGTAGATGTCGTTTTATAAAATAAACATTTTAAATGATAAAAGCAGATTTTTCCAATGATATGGGTTCCGAACTTATCGTCCAGAATCCCAAAGTCTATAGTTTCCGATGATTTCACGATCCTAGTTTACCAATCGAATTTCAGGGCGTTACACCTTGTATGTTTTTGACATTTGTTAAAAGATTGATGTTGCTTGTAATGTGAAGAGAGTATCCACTATCCATTATCCAGTTTTCACCATAAATAGTCTTGGATGAACCCTCGTCAATTTTGGCCATACAAGCAAATGTAGTTGGATGCATTTGACATGAATCATCAGAATTAGACTCAGTGTCGTTGTCAGAAGATAGCTTATTCTCACTTGCATCTTGAAAACTCTCGTTTGACTTAAACAACGCCAAGTTAGATTTGTTTTTGTTGCACAACAACCTTTGTGTCCAATCAGTTCCCTCAACAGCAAACAACAAAGCTTGTGATCCCGAAGCAGACGGTTTACTTCCCGGGCTTATCAGCGTCATTACTCTTTTTCACAAAAGAACTTCTATCTTCACTTCGAGGTCCATTGTACTCTTTCTTTGGTTTATCACACTCTTTGGCAAAGTGTCCAAACTCTTGACAATTATAACACTTAATTTTCAGCTTATCAACCCAACCCTCTTGTTCAACGATGGAAGATCTTTGCCAGTTCTTTGCATGAAATTCTTCACTTTTCTTACTATAGTTGCCATGTTCCACTTTAAATCCATGAGATCTAAATCATCAGGGTCAATTTGGTTATAAGATTCATCGGTTAACTCACTCGTGGCAATTTTACTACGAACCAAATTCTCATACGAAGTCATAAAAGTACACAAAAAGGCAAAATTTTGTTCAGCCTATTTCATGTTCACGTTAGGTGGTGCTGAGAATTGTTTTGCAGTAGCCAAAGTTCCAGAACCCCAAGAAGGTCCAAAACCTCCAGATGCCAAAAAGCATACACTTGGATCACTATAAGTTGTTGTTGAACTTTAATTTGCATTCTGAGGAAGAAATGCAGTGACCGGAGATATTATGGTGCTCAATGGCATACATCCACCATAGAAGGATGGATCTTGACTTTCTTTGATGACTTTTGACACTTCAAATCATATTTCCGAGCTTCAATCTTTTGCATAAACTTAGATGCTGTCAATTCTTCGTTTTTGAAATAATTATTCTCATTCAACACCATCAGGAATGTTGAGTATGAACTAGGCAAAAATTTTTAACTGTATCAATCTTGTCAGATTCAGAAGGTTCCATCTTTAACTTGTTCATTTCAGTAATTAAATGATTGAAATGAGTAGTCATTTCCTCAACAGTTTCACCTTTGAGTAAGTTAAAGTTTTGGAATTGAAACTTTAACATTACTTTATGGCTTTCCTCAGTATTACCCATGCTTCTCATTCTGATATGTTGAAACAAAGAAGCATTAATCTTGATACTTCCAACTTGATAGAATATATTATCTGTTAATGCATTGTAAGAGTCGAATACGCTTTTGTCTCGATCTTTACAGCCTTCTTTTCCACTTGAGAATATTGTGAAAAATCTTTAGGGGAAAAACCATTAATCTCATCACCAATCATTGGGACAGTGTAAACATCATCAAGACATCTAGAGCAATCATGATGCACAGAACCAAGATGTGCTCGAAATCGGGGTTCCCATTTTTCAAAATCACTAACTTTCATCAATCGAGGACATTTGGAATGAGATCCATTTTCAGCACCCAAGTGTAACATCTGTTGCATAAGCACATTATGAGATGCCAACGCATAAAAACCAGCCATTGTAAATAACAAGTTCAAATTTGACCAAAAAGTCAAACTCAAGGGTTAATATGGAAACTTTAGTAATGAATAAGATGAGGTAACAAACCAGGATTTATAACGAACTGGTAAAGAATTATGTTATAACGAATTAAAGACGAATCAAGGACACGTCACTAACGAAACAGTAACAAATTGTTGATGAATTGTTGACTAATTGTAATAACGAATCAAGACGAAGAATCAAGTTGACGAATGAAGATGACGAATCAAGTTGACGAATCAAGATGACGAATCAGGATGACTATTCAAGTTGATGAATCAGTAACGAATTCAAGAACATGAATTCATTATTGTTGATAACGAATCACCTACAGTAACTAACGAATCAAGTTGTTAGACGGTTATAACAACCTCTGACATGTGGCACGAATCAGTTCAGAAAAAGTTAACGAATCTGTTCAGAAAATGTAACAAATGAGTACACGTGTGAAACAAATCAAATGTAGCGAATCAACTTGTGTAACGAATTAACTCCATTGTTGAATATTCAAACCTTCAAACAAGCTTTCTAGAAATCTAGAAAATTTCCAGAATCAAGACCAACCAAAGCTCAGCCAAGATTTGTAATACCAATTCAATACTCAACCAAATTGGCCAAACCTTAGCTTAAAATACTCGTAAACAAATCGTGATTCCAACAATCACAATTCCGTATTCATTAACCAATCAAACTAACATCAATAGTTACTAATACATCCCCTGTTCCATACATAACTTAATTCAAACAAAACCAATCAAAATTCACTCAAATTCCAAATCCAATTCACTCAAACCTTCCTTAATCCTTACCGAACCCAAACCAAATCAAATTCAATCCATAACTAACAGATACAACTGTTAATTAGATCAAATTCAAATTAAACTTAATAAAACCGAAAACTAATTGAATACACTTCAATTAACAAATCAATAACACTAAATCAAAAGCAATCGAACGACCGAAAGCTCTGATACCACTTGTGAACACCTCAGATCTATCAATACAATATCGATTAGCTTAATATATCTAATACCTTAAACGAATCTAGTTCTTGATTATACTCTTAATTAGGTTATATATATATATGTGTGTGTGTGTGTATGTTAGTGATTAGATATGTATATTAATAATAGTTTAAGTGAAGAAATGATCGAGAGAGTATTTTGACGGAGGTTTGTTACTCAAAATCAAAACTTAAATTAAAAGGGTATGAAACACCCTATTTATAGACGAAGGAACCAATTCGTTACACATCCCGTAACAAATTGGATCCAATTTGTTAACTTACAGACTCAAAAGGAAAAACATTCCATGACGAATGGGAACATACATAACGAACTAGATATTACATTATACGAACTGGCTAATTCGTTGAGAATCCTTAACGAATTAGCCTTACATTAACGAACTAAAGTAAATTACATAAATGCCCTTAATATTGAAATATTAATAAATTACAAACGATAGTTACAAAGACTCGAGACGACAAAACCGTGCCCTAACATATTCTTTCATGTACACTTTAAGACAAAAGTGTGCCCGAAAATACTTCAGAAGTGCAAAGTGTGCTTGAGAAGACTTATTAATCCTTTGATATAAAAGTATGCACTAAACACAAAGTGTACTCGAAAAGTAATGTTTGCTGGGAAATTTCTGAAGTTTACAAATATGCTAGGAGAACATATATAAGCATACAGTTTGCTCGGTAAACAAAGTTTACTAGTAAACCCTTGTAATTTAAGAAAATAACACCAAAAACTATCAAGTATGCTAGACAAATACAAATCTCAAATAAATTACAAAGCTTAATCGAAATAGACATGTAAACAATAATCAGATGTCTATCACATAATCATCAAGTGTGCTAGACAAACCTAACTTCCAAACTTCTAAGTTTACTCGGAAGCATTCATTCATCAAAGTCTACCCGATAATACATGAATAAATCATTTTAGTACAAATAATCATCAAGCTTGCTCGAATATCTCAAATATTCAATAAAAATAGAAAAGTTTGCTAGAATAGCTTAAGAATATTAAAGCTTGCTAGTAATCACACATTCAATCATCAAGATTGCTAGAATGACCTAAAAAATCTATAAAACAACTAAGTTTGCTTGAAAGTTCAAAAATCATTAAAGCTTGCTAGAATCAAGATATTCAAACATATTCAAATGTAATGCTTGCTTGAATGATCTAAACATTCTATAAAACAACTAAGTTTGCTAGAATCGTTCAGAGATCATCAAAGCTTGCTAGAACCAACATATTTAAACCTTATTGAGTATCAAGCTTGCTAGAATGAGTTTAAACAACCTATAAAACATCAAAGTGTGCTAGAAAGTTCAAAGATCATTAAAGCTTGCTAGTATTGACAATTTTAGACTTTTACAAGGTTAAATTGCAACTCTTTTTGTCTTAAACCAATTTTCACACAGATTTATCATTCAAACTCAATGTTTAAGAGAAAATGGTGCATTAAGATATCAAATTTCAGTTATCTTTCCTTTCAATTCATTCTGAAATGATCTCAACATGGATCATACATTCACTGATTATTCACTTAATCAAATTCACAGAATAAAAACATTGTATAAGCACTCACAAAGTAGATCATCTTCAAAATCATATTCAAATTGACTTATCCTGATGTCACAACACATTCACTGATTTTTATTTTAAGCAAACTTAAGCATTATAAACACATAAGTCACAAAGATGATCATTTAAAGCACAAATCAATTAAACATGCAATCAAACAAAACTATCACTCTCAAGACCATTTAAAGATAATTAGTTAGCATAATGAGCACACATCATTAATCAGGACCTCATCAGAGTTGATCATACCCAAAGCTTTCAAGGGAAAGTTGAACCTGGTTTTAT
>NW_027503058.1:0-18290 GCF_021521415.1 Bidens hawaiensis | reverse complement strand
TAGAAGAACTTAGGGATTTAGCGAAAATCAGAATGGCCTCTTATCAGCAGAAGATAGCAAAGTCCTACAACAAGAATATCAGGGTTCGTAGATTTCAAGAAGGGGATTTGGTTCTCCGAAAAACTTTTCAGAATACTACAAATCCTGCGGATGGAAAGCTCGCACCAAAGTGGGAAGGTCCTTACTTGATTGACTTGGAAGCAGGAAAGGGGGTATACAAATTGTCTACCTTGGATGGTGACTTGTTACCAAGGGCTTGGAATGCTATCCACCTCAAAAAGTATTTTATTTAAGACTTCTATCCCAAGGATAATTGCTATCCTGAGAAATTTAACAGAGATATTAAACAACTAAGGTATGTATTCGAATTTATATTTTTTCATTTTTAACATATTATTTTTATCATGATACTGACTTAAGCATCAGAGGGGTGTTAACAAGGCTAACACCCACCCCTCACTTAGATTCGAGTGTGTTGTAGCCTGAAGACATGTGGTATTCCCACATGGAATGAAGTTAATTTGGGCCTTGTCGCCAGTTTCTTCGGACCTTGCCGTCAGTTAAGGTATTATTCGATGCCTTCTAAGGTTTAAGGGGTTTTCACCTCTTCTTAAGATCGCCTGTAGCGCATGTTTATTCAACCGTAGTTCGAGAGGCGGGCCAACACATGAAATATAGTGACTTGTTACCTCGTTATCCTCGGCTATTGGTTTGAATCCAAGGTTTAAGGGGTTTTCACCTCTTCTTAAGATCACCTGTAGCGCACGTTTATTCGGCCGGAGTTTGAGAGACGGGGCCATCACATGAAATATAGTGACTTGTTACCTTGTTATCCTCAGCTATTGGTTTGAATCTCAAGTTTATGGTAGACGTACCATTTCCTAAGGTTTAAGGAGTTTTCACCTCTTCTAAAGGGCCTTGTCGCCAGTTTATTCCTAAGGTTTAAGAGGTTTTCACCTCTTCTAAGGGCCTTGTCGCCAGTTTGTTTAGGCCTTGTCGCCAGTTTGTTTAGGCCTTGTCGCCAGTTTGTTTGGGTCTTGTCGCCAGTTTGTTTAGGCCTTGTCGCCAGTTTGTTTGGGCCTTGTCACCAGAATTTCTAAAATTATTTTCAGGATAATGTTAATATTGTAGGTCTGTCAGAATATCCTTATGATTGGAGGAACATCCTGAAAGGTAATCTTATTACAAGGATGAAATGGTCTATACATTATCAAAGTTAGTTGCTATATGATTCTGGTATGACTTCTTGTTTATATTCTATGTTACTTGTCTTATATATAAGTTGAATTTTATGACTTGGTGTTGGTTTATGAAACTTAAACTACTATTAAAAAACTTCATTTAAAATTTCAATTTTATTCTAAGGATTTAATAACAACAGGGATTTCGAAGGACTGATCTATTCTCGTAATGATATCAACTTTAGTCGGTGCTAAATCATAAAATTTTGGTGCTACATGGAAGACAGTTTATCATTAGAAAATTTAACGGCTGAAATTGGTAAAATAACAGCTGTCAAATTTTGGGGACAATTGTTAGGGCCCAAATTTTATAGTCGGATCTATGCTCAGGATCCCGAATATGTTCAGGATTCTCGAATAAGTTTAGTATCCTGAGTATTAATGCTAATAAATAGATATTTCTCTATTGGTGTTGATTTATAAATGCAGATATTATTTGTTGATTTAATCCATGCGAAATACACGGTTGGTGGTTACATAAAACGTGTGGAATGAGTTATAACCGCTGGCATTAAAGTCCAAGTAATGGTTAATGGTCAAATATTGACTATTATGTTGAAATCTCGCACTTATAGTTAATATTAGCATGTGTGGGACCATGTTTGATGAGTAACTCCCAAAAGAATCGGTCAAAGACGTGGGATGAACATTGAAGAACGTGGATAGACTCAAAAGAAGAGTTCCCCAACGGCTATATTGGAAGACTCTTTCAGTTCCGGGATACTCGGAGACTTAGTTAGGGATTTCAGCCTGTCATGCGATGCAAGTATTCTGAGGATTATACTTCGGGATATCCAGCTGTCCTTTATTGTTCTATTTGTTTTGCAGATAAGACCACGTGTTTAATATGCTAATATGAATGTGGGTTTGCAACGGCTAGTGCTTAGACTTCGTCAAATTAAACGTGGGCAGCAAGGGATAAGTGGAAGACTTAGTCTAGGGTTTCCGGATATTTCGGGATAACAGTTGTAACCTTTTATTATATATATTGAGCTGATAACATCATTAGGCACACACAACTCACTGTTTAGCTACTATTACTCATTGTATCACTTAGCTTACGATCACTTATCAGCTCCAACACTTTGTATTCACCGATTTAATTATTAATAATATCGACGGTGATAGTTTTCACCGTCCGGGGGTTTTTTGTGCCAGAGATCATAATAATCAAGCGTAATTCGACCAAATGTTAAGTTCATAATCTTTAACTGAAGAGATTCGATTAAAGATTACGTTGTAAACTCTTGACCAGAACGAAGATTATTATAATCAAGGGTTTTTTTCCCTCGTAATCATATTCTTGTGTTCAATCTTTTTACCATTAAGCACCTCGCCTCACGCACTAATTTGATCAAAAGTTAGTTTGTTAATTTTTGACCGAAACAACTTTTATGATTTCTATAATGCCAATAACAAGACATTATTATTATTATTATTATTATTATTATTATTATTATTATTATTATTATTATTATCTACCTATCTACTTATACTAATAAAAAAAATAATTTTGAACACATGACATTCTGAGCTTAATTATCACTATCAAATTCCCGCCAAAATCACTTGTTTTCTATTGATGGAAAAGGAAAAAAAATTGGTTCTAAAAATAGTATTTATTAATAATTTAACATACCGTATTAATCGGTCAATCTTCATTAATTGAATTATTAATGTCATAAATTATATTCTAAACATACTTAATATAAAAAACATTAATATAATAATTACATGTCATAAATATAGTTTCTTTAAAAGTGAAATGTATATATATGTAGGGCCAAATTATGACTTGTGATATCAATGTGACGAAACGCGTTAAATATATATTCAGTCAAGTGAATATTAAAGTGGGCGATAATTCTGGATCCGAGATGAGAGCTACAACACGCGTTAACTTCAACGGGAAAGCTTCTAGATTGTTTGTTAGGCTATAAATAAGGACTATTGTTGTTCTTTATTAGTGTGTGTTTGTATGATGCAAATCACCACCCGAGGGGAGCTCACCTTGGGTGGGTCGGTTTTTGTTTAATTTATCAAATCTTTTAACCGACAACGAAATCGTTCACTTATCCATATTATCTTTATATTATCTTATGTTCGGTCGTTTGATTTACCGCACCCGTCTCGACACGTTTATCGAGAACAAAACAGTTCGGTGGTCGTTTTTGGGGACCTACAATTGGTATCAGAGCGGGTCAAATCTTATGATTCAACTTTGCTCTTGATATTCGGGTTCTATTTCCACTATTACCCGAACTGAGACGTTAAAACTCGTTGAACTTATTTTGAAAACAAAATAAACTTTGAAGAACTCTCGACGTGGTTTCCGGATCCGAGACAAGGGCTTCAATACGCGTTTAACTTCAACGGGGAGAAAGCTTCTAGAAGAATATGTGTTAGGTTATGAATAGATTATTTTGTAGTCTTTTGTGTGTGTGTTTTGTATGGTTTTTTCACCCACCCAAGGGGAGCTCAACTTGGGTGAGGTCGGTTCTATGTTTAATCTATCAATCTTTTAACCGACAACGAGATCGTTCCTTTATTTATCTTTATATTATTTATGTTCGGACCGTTTGAATTCACCGCACCCGTCTCGAAAAGCATGTCAAGGGCAAAACCATTCGGTGGTCGTTTTGGGACATACAATTGGTATCAGAGCTGGTCGAATCTTATGATTCAACTTTGCTCTTGACATTTGGGTTCTATTTCCACGATTACCCGAACCGAGACATTAATTTCTTGAGGTTTTTGAAGATCCGTAGAAGCTTTGGAAATAAAGTTTGATGTTTAGAAAATAAAGTTTCAAGATTTAGAAACAAAGATGGAAATAAAAGTGGGAAATAAGCGTGTTTGAAACATTCTCCTTGTATATCTGGATGTTCGGTATCTACAAGTGCCCGATCCGGGCATTTCGGGGCCGTTTAGTCACACGTCAAAAGTCCAGCGAGCCTCGAGTTACGGTAGTTGCAAATCTGCAACGATTTTCCGGCAAAGAAAGAAAGGAAGAAAGAAAGAAGAAGAAAGGACGACATGGGTGGTCACCGGAACCGTTTTTCCGGCGCCGATCTTTTCCGGCGGATTTTTTCTTTTCCGACAGTAATGGCATCATAATGTTGGTGTCGGATGAGTGTATGGTGACATATGGTGGCCGGAATATAGTTTCATTTTTCCGGCGGGTGGTGTTTGGTGTTGAAGATGAAGGATAGGGTGGCCGGAACGCTTTTACAGCGAAAGATCAAGGTCACCGGCGTGATTTTCCGGCTGCCGGAATGACGGCTATGATGGCTACTATGATAGATATGATGGAGTATGGTAGCAGCTGTGAACGGATGTGGATAAAAAGTGGTGGCCGGGTTTTCTTTTTCTCCGACGCCGGTCACCGGAAACGATTTTTCGGACGTGTGAAGGAGACCGTGGCGTGGTGACCGGATCTGGTGGTGAACACGACGACGGATATTAAGGCGGTGATGATTTGATGGTTTAAAAAAAATAAAATTGTTGGTCCCCAAAACGACGGCCGAACGGTTTTGCTCTCGATAAACATGTCTAGACGGGTGCGGTAAATCAGACGACCGAACAAAAGATAATATAAAGATAATATGGATAAGTGAATGATCTTGTTGTCGGTTAAAAGATTTGATAAATTAAACAAGAACCGACACACCCAATGTGACACCCGGCCTAAAAATTAGTCTAAACCGCGACTAATATAATCTTGATTAGCGATAAAATCTCATCATTATGAGAAAAATCTTCTTTATTAGTGATCTAGACGTTTCAAAGTCAACCAAAAGTGCAAAAATTGCCACGTAAGGAGCCTGACGTGGAATAACCTCGGGTAACGAGTCAAAAAGTAAATAAATCCGTAAAGAGGCTAAATGATATTGAAAAATTAAAATACATATTAAAGTAGTCGAGACAATGTATAAACTTAATTTTAGAAGTTCGAATCGTAAAAACTAGAAAATAAGTATTTGAAAGCCGATAGAGGACACCGTAAGGACCCAACGTCAACAATTTCCAAAAATTAGTTTCTTAGTCTTGTATTATCAAGAATCCAATTTCATTCAAAGTCTGACAAAAACTTATAGAAACGGGATTCGTTTGATTAACTAAAATTCATTAAACGTTAAAACGGAAACTTAAGATTATTGTTTAAACACCTACTCACTAACCTAAACCCATGTGCCACCACCCATTGATTTAACCCATTGTTTTACTTAAACAATGTCTCCAACCCACGACTTTACTTGAAAAACCATGTGCTAATCATCCTATATAAACATGCCCACACACACATCACAAACACACCAACACATACTCACATTCAAAACACATAGACACACATATTAATCAATATCGAGAAACATGGAGGTTAGATCAAGAAATAGAAGATTAAGCTATTAGGCACATCACTCTCACTCATCAATATCTTCATCTTTCAAGCCCTCAAATAACAAGTAAGTTTTAAAGTTATGATTGATTGATTATTAGATATGGATGCATAAGGTTTGTTGTTCTTGAGCTTGTTTGAAGCTTGAAAGATGGAAATGTGGATAATTTGTGTGTATATATATGGACCGTAGGTATGTATGTATGTGTAAGAAGGAAGATTATGCTAATTTACACATGCATACATACATCATAAAGATCCTACATTGATTGTTAAGTTTGATATTAGGTGTTGTTAATCTCTTGAATATTTGAGATGAACTTGAAAGAACTTGATGTTAGGGTTTGTTGTTGGAATGAAATGTAAATTGGTTATTGATTATTAGCTTGGTAGTAATGACTTAGATTAATGGAAAATTGTTGTTAAAGATGAACAAAACAAGGATATGTTCATAATTGTAAATTTGGGGATTTTTAGTTTTGGATTAATTAAGGGGTTTTGGATGGATTGTTAAATCAAAAAGTGTTATAGAATGATTTAATTGAAAGTTAGATAACATATATGCTAGAGTCAATAGTTGGAACTTGAAAATTAACAAAGATTGTTAAAGTTGCTAATTAAGGAAATTTTAATTTTAGAAAAGTTGAAGTTTTGATTTTGATATGAATACTTGGCTTAGATATGTTTGATACATAATGAATTGCATACTTGAATTAAGATAGGATGTATTGTTGAAGTATAGATTGGTTTAGCATATTGATCAAATTATCACTTACTTACTAAAAATGGAAACTTTGTTGCTTAGTTAACTAAAAGATCAAAAGTTGAATAGAACATTAGGGTGCATGGAACTATATCAAACTAGTTGAATGAGATAAACTTATATTCATACTTAATAAAATTTGAAAGATTGAATTAGATAGAGTTATCAAAAATTAGAATTTACTATAATAGGAAACTTTGTTAGTTAAACACTTAGAAAATTCATAATTTGATTGGTTAATGAACTACTTGAACTTATACATAAATGATATGATGATTTGAACCTGTACATTTAGGTATGAATATATTATTTGTTCATATAAAAATAACAAAATTTGATTAGTAACATTATTAATAAACTTAGAATATGAATTAGAAACTTGAAAATTGGGTTAAACGTGTCTTGTGAAATGATTTGATCAAAACTGCAATTTATGGTGAATTATGTGTCATCATATCTGTGATTAGTTCATAAAATGATTAGAGTAGACTTTTTCAACTTATTTGACTTGTCGGTAACGTTAACGGTCGAAAAAATCAACTTTTTGAACGAAACCGACACAACTTTTAGGGACTGTTTTAGAACAACCCCTAAAGTTATAAAATACTCATATATAACATAAGAAAATATATGGGAAAATGACAAGATTATAAAACTTAGTCATAAACGGTTCGTGTCGTGAAAACTGACATGAAAACGTTAAAAGTTGCTATTTTAAGAAAATATTAACAAAAAAAAAATAATATATTTTCACAAGTTAACTTATTAAACTTGATTAATATATATGTAACAAGTATTATCCATGATTAATAAGTTACACTTTAAACGAAAAACCGAAACGCTTCATTTTAAACATGAAACCGACAAAACCGACAAGAATTATGCAAAATAAAATATTAATATTTCCTTAAAACTTTCCAGCAACTGAAACTTAAAATATATTATCTATTTTAGTTGTTTATTAATTGACTTAGTTATTTAATAGTTAACGGGAAACCGAACTATGTGTACTCGTTAACATTATAAGAACTTAATTGCTTATGTGCTTGTGTGGACGCTAGATTAAGATTAATAAACTCAAAAGAATGTTATAAATACTAAAACCAAGATTTTATTAACAAAACGTGTACTGATATAGGACACGCAAATTCTGGTGTAAGGCCCCGTTACTGGTGCCTAACTTTTCACGTTAGATTTACTCATAAACACAGTTCATAATATCAGAGTTAATAAAAAAATTCACGGAATATTAAAACATTCAAACCATAAAATTACATAACCATCCATTTTTGTCTTAACGGGCATTCAAAACATTTAAACATAACATATTGTCTTTAAAATAACATAACTTTTCTTGAGATGCCAGCTTCTTCAAGTTCATGCCATGTGCTTCCCCTTATGCAAGCTGTCTCAATCTACTCACCAGCGTGCATACTAAAAGTCAGCGACGCTGAGTGAGTTCTAGTTAATCATACGACATACAATTTGTTATCATACTTGCACATGTGCCCGAAGGTGTGTGCATTATTCATACTTTACTTTACTTGCATAACTATCCATACTATATAAAGAGCCTTCCGCCCTATGACCTCACAGATATTATAAGGGTCTGGTCCCCAACATCACAGATATTATTAGGGTCTAGTCCCTACCATCACAGATATTATAAGGGTCTGGTCCCTATCCTCACAGATATTATTAGGGTCTGGTACCTATCCTCACATATATTATTAGGGTCTGGTCCCTATCCTCACAGATATTATTAGGGTCTGGTCCCTTTATATTGTGCTAATGTAACATACTTGTCCTTTACATACTTGCCTTAATAACATGTGCAATATCCGAAGATCGTTCACGTACTGTTTACATACCATACATATATCATTCATACATCATACATACTTCATTCATACATAAATCATACATCATATATATCATTCATATCTTTAGCTACCACCTGACGGTCCATGCAATATCCGAAGATCGTTCATGCGCCGTCAAGAAATCATCATACATAATTCATATAAGGTATAAACTTACCACTTAAGGTAAGTGTATTAACTATCACATCGAGTATGCACACAGCCCCGAAAACATAACAAGGAAGTGGGGCTAGAAACTCACCTGAACTCGATTACGTTCACCGTTAATTGCTATTCCTTTCCTTCGCTGTGCTCGACTAACTGTATAACAATTACACGTATCAATAAACTATCACTACTCACATCGCGTTTCTAGTCTAGCTATAACCCTCAACGAACGGGGGTTTGAGGGAAGCGCCCCTAGCAGCGGGGTCTAGGGGCGGCAACCCCTAGCAGGGTCTAAGGGGCAGAGCCCCTGGCTGGGGTCGAGCTTTCTTATCGTATTTTCCATTAGAATTTTGAATCATTAATTAATTTGCTAACTTAAAATTTCAAGGGCTTCTTTGTAATTAAATCATTCTTTTTCTAAGTCTAGGGACCATTCGGTCATTTTGTCAAACTTTTAATTCGTTACTTGGTTCTTATCGAACTGGCTTATCTTAGTGAACTGGTTCTTATAACGAATTGAACCCTTTAACGAACTGGTTATTAAACGAATCAGTTCATGTAGCGAATCAGTCCATGTAACGAACTGGACCTTCCAATTCGTTATCTTCTTTAACGAATGATCACAGCTAGTTCGTCCTCTTATCTTTAACGAATCGCTTGACGAATTGCGTCTAATTCGTTAACTCCCAGCTAATGAATTACCTCTAATTCGTTAACTTCCCGTTAACGAATTAGGGTTAGGTCAGAGAATGTTAGAACATTCTCTGACATCTCTTAACCTCGTATTGCCTTTTCCGACGCCGTCGCCGGAAAATAGCGGATTCACCAGGAAAACGAGTTTTGGATCGTTTTTCACTGTTTTTCGTCCCGTTCGCGCCAGATCTGAACTAGGGTGATCCCTAAGCTCATCTTAGGTTCGATTTATACCCGATTCCATCCGGATCTCGTGACTTTAACGGTTTAACGGTGTCGGCTCGTCGTTTCGTGACCATATCTAACGGGTTTAAGCTCATACAACATCATACTATTATTACCTTGGGTCGGGATCGGTTCTTCTCCTATGTTTTGGCTAGAGATAGAATTAGAGAGAGAGAGAGAGAGCTTAAGTGAGTGTTTTTGTGGTGTATGGAATATGTGTGAAATGAATGATTAATGGGTATTTATGACTTATATAATTATGGATCATGGGCTTAAGCCCATGGTCTTTTCCTCTTTCTTTCATAACCCAAGTCCATAACCCATATCCATTTAACCCAACACTAGCCCAACTCATACTAACTCGTATTTTCATATATTAACCGAAACTAGAAAAACGGGATGTTACATCTGGAACGAAAAGCTTCAAACCATGAGTTTCTCTATCGAAACCCCTCTTTTTTAACTGGAATTGTTTTAATCGATATTTAATTGTGTTTTGGGGAAAAAACATATTCTTCATTTCATATGGAATTCATTTTATATTGTAAAGGCATTTTATTTTACAAACCGTGTCAAACCCGGGATGAGTCTAGTTGACTAAATAATGGTTAACCCTAGAAAGGGGCACAGAAATATGGGTAGATCTATCGGGGTGAACCCCCCCCCCCCACTTCCAATCGCGTTGGGTTAAAAGTGGGTATATTTTGAGTCTGGTATGTATCATGTTATCAACTATGATAGTCATACGTAATGTTGTATCCTTTGCTCGTCTACTAGAGCATGATTTGTTTAAAAAGTAAAATGCCTGTTGTTTTTGGTGATGTAATGACGGTAGATCATTACACACGGATGGTGTTATAATGTCAGCAAATCATTATACACGAGATGTTTTAGTATAATTCGGGGTGTAGTGACGATTACACACGAATTGATATTGGATATAATGACAGAAGATCATTATATGGATGTTATTTTCGATTCATATATATACATATATATATATATATATACGGACTAATTTTATTATAAAGGGAAACTCACCAACACACTGTGTCGATCAATATTTTAATATGCTTTTCAGATAATTAAATAAGGTATGGAAGCTTCGCGAAGAGCGCGGGAAAATAGTGGCGTGTGTTTGAATTAAAAATGTTGACTTTATGTTGAACTTGTAGTTTGAATAATAATCGTGTAATATGACACGTGTAATGACTCTGATGGTCAAATAAAGTTCAACTTTCATTATAAAGGTGTACTTAATTTTGATTGGCTGAAACGGCGTCTGTCACCACCCGAATGACTTGGTCAAAGTCTTCCGCTGTCTTAATTAAGATTTTCGGGGTGTGACAGAAGTTGGTATGAGAGCCAATGGTTATAGTGAATTAGAAATTTCGGTAAAAAATTTTCTAAACTATAACCCGTATATTCAAACACACGATTTTCCCTCCTCGTGAAGCAAAGGTATAATCAATTAAGTGATTATATTTTTTTAAATAAATAAATAATAATAACAATAATAAATAAATTAATTAAAATAATAATAATATAGGTAAATAAATAAATAAAATTGTAAAGTTTAAAGCTTAAAGTTTTATCTATACGAATATATACATATATATATATATATATGTTATCTACTAAAGATTATTTAGTAGGGACTATGGAACATATACAAAAGCCTAGTTCACACACTAATATGAAGATTCACAACATCGACAGTAGGTCGAAGGACCACTCCCAACAACCTCTATTGTAAAATCAATCGTGCGTGGCGCCAATGCCTTTTCTGTGAATCTTAATATTCCTTTTAGATAAGTTATTCACACACACTCATAGAGCCTAGTTCCCACTAACCTTAGGTCATATTTCATTTTCCTATGCTAGATCCGTTTGAAATCGTTGAAGGATGACGATGCGACCCTACATCTTTAGATTCTCATGATGCGTAACTCCGTTATTAATATTGTTTTTGTTTTAATTCTTAGAACCTATTTAGGGAATACTTAGACTTCTAGTAACTCTCTCTTATTACTCTAGTTAGATATCCTATAACTTAGATAATCTGGTAAGGAATATTTGAGAACTTATGATTGGTGCTGATACGTATTCACACCTATTTAGTAGTTATTCTAGTAACTCTAAACAAGTACGCTAATTTTCCATTATCACAATGATCTTCTGGGTTGATTTATTGATTTTTATGTGGTTGTGAATATTTCCTATATTTATTCACATGCCTTCAATAATTAATAATGACCTTTGTCTAATTCTGCTATTCGAAAATAATAGTAAACCACCCAAAATAAGACAAACGCCCGCCTTTTGAAGATATAAGTTATCGACCTTCTTTGAAAAATTAGTTCAATAGGTCACACGATACATTAACACCACAGTGAAGCAACAATCAAGGATAGTGCAAATAAAGACACTAGTAATGGAGCTACTATTTGAAATCCACTAGGAAGAGTAAGATTGAAAGTGTCTATGATGATTCCTAGAGTTATTATAACCCTAGAGTATACATTAAGTTGAACATTAGGTAAACAAGAAATTTGATAGATAGCGATAACCCAATGCTATACATGGAATTCAGTAGCTAGAAATAAGAAAACCCAATGTTGTTTTGATAAATGAGCGACACACCCGAACAGGATTGTTTCAAGTTTAAAAATTAGAATGCTAGAGAAAGATCCATGGAAGCTCGTAAGGATTCACTTAGTTATAACTGAATAACCATTATGTTCTTACACCCATTTATACTAGAACCGAGTTAAGTTTGATCTTTAAACGATTAGGGTTATCTCTTGCTAGAAGACCAATCGACTTAGATAAAAGGTAGTCATTAAGTTTACTTATGAAAATAAAAACCGCCATAGTCATTAGTGACCTTAATCTTTCGATAGAAACCCATAATCTTTGTAATGATCTATATATCGAATTAGACAACCTCAATATAGACATAGGCTAATTATCTGAAAATCATGCTGAGATCGTGGTTCCGAAAGGCTAGTGTGTTTACCACTCGCCAATGGTGAAACCCTAGCAATCCATGGTGATCAGTATGATACTAAATTGATGATTGTTACCAAGACACGCAAGCTATTGCATGAAGAATACCCTACGCCTTAAGATATGCCTACATCTCAAGATTATGTAGAAGTTTTCCCCATAGATTTTCCTGGATAATTCCCGTCAAGACACATCAAGTTTAGACTAGATCTTGTACAAAATGTCGCACCGATATCTAGATCTCCGTACAGATTGGCGTCATTAGAAAAGCAAAATATATTCCAACAACTCTAAGAAACTTGAACTGAACAAACTGACCATTAAAATTCGATGCCCATTATCGAGAATCAATAAGATCAAACTATTATCACAGAAATTGCATAAACATTCAATCAACATTCATAAAGAAACCTTACGATCCGAGGGAAAACACAAAGAGAATTAGCCAAGTATCATTAGGTTCATCATCCTTTCGATTAAATTAATCATACGAATCACAAAACCCAACTAATGATTACCAATACCAAAATATTGTTCGTCCACTCCCAAATTCGTCCCTAGGGTATTCTTGATTGAAAGATAGATTAAAAGACACCTAAAAACAGAATAAAAAAAAGGGAATTCAACATTTACTATCTCCGGACCGTGGCCCAGGATACCCACCGTGGCCCACGGTCCAGTTATGGTGACCAGGGAAGCCACGGTACGGTGGATTCAGTTGTTTTCAGCTGGGTTGACCGTGGGCCACGGTTTTGACCGTGGGCCACGGTGGAACACTTTCTCAATTTCTTGTTTTCTTCATATCTTTCTCGTTTCAACTCCGTTTTCTTCGCCGTTTTCGTCCACGTTCTCGTGATTTCATCCTCTATCTCCTCATACCTGGAATTATATTAGTAACCGTAGTCAACTAATTCCATGAAATTAATTAGTTAAGCATATGCATTTATATCTATTAGCTCGCTTAACGACTTTCCTGCGGTTCACCCGTCAATACTTTAAGGTATTAATTAGGCACAGTACTTGTGTGGTCCCCTGTCAATCCAACATGTTACAAACTCCGTCATACCTTGGGCATAGTTTGTGTTCATCACTACCACCCCGAATTGACTCCGACCCCCTAATGATTGATCAAAACATTTTTGAGCTAATAAAGACTTTTTGCAACATTTTTCTTTCAAACAATTTAAAGGTTGAATCATGGACTTACATGCCATCCGGACTTACAAGCCTTTATATAAAGTGTTTAGGTCTTACTTGTTTGCCCCACAACACGTAGTTCTAATATGCCCCTTTTTGTTTGATAAATTATCAACAATTTTGTTGTTGATTTTTGATTATTTTTGAGCAATTTGCAGTTTTTCTAATTTTTCAATAATTTGACATTTTTAATACTTGAAACTAAAGCAAGAAATAATTTTTCATTGTGACCAATCACTAACGGGCTCGTGCATGACTGACTATTAATATTTTTTCCTTTATTGATATGACTTACTTGGAGTCGGTAACCGCTTCATAAGAGTGTAACCACTAGCATAGGCATATATTGAAGTTTATATCACTATGATACTTGCTCATTTGTTAAGCCTATCTACACATCAAGCAATGATCTTGTTGGCTTTTGATCTACTCTTTTCATGTGCTAGGATCAGCTAAGACAATTTCTTATCATGTTCCAAAGGTCGGACCGATTTCTCAAAACTTTCTGATACTTTAATAGTATCCGACTCCCTCTAAGCAGGAGCTCCCTCTAAACACGAGATTATACTTTTCAATCTTTTTCTGATTTTCTTAAATAAAATAATAATATATTTTTGGCAAGTCAACTGACTCATTTTTGTTTTTCTTAAACAAACTGAAAATCTTTTTGTTGAGTTATACTTAACTCATTTTCTCCCTCTTTTTTTTTCTTCAAGAAGAATAATTAAATAATAAAATATAAATTTTTTTGGCAAGTCAACTGACTCATTTTTTATTTTTCTTAAAGAAAATGAAAATCTTTTTGGTGAGTTATACTTAACTCATTTCTCCCTCTAAAATTGTGACATATTTGAAGAGTTTATGTTTAAAAAGTATATTAACAGTCCATTTTTGAGACATCTTCATATTTTAGAAAACTATAATATTTTTTAAAATTTTTGTTTTTATAAATATTCAGTCTTAAAAATCATAGACAAATTTTCCATTTTTTATATTTATTATTAGACTGTTGTGATAGTTGAAAAATAGTGTGTTTGTAAGGACAACATAAAAGCTGTTCAAAAAGGAAAATCTGGTGTCTTTTTTGTCTATGGTTGGGTATGAAATGTAAAACATTTTTGTGAAAGACTTAAGTTACATTTTTCACATCGAAAGACCTCATTATTTTAAATGTTACTTCCAGTGGCATTGCTTCATTATTGTATACTGATGGTAGAATAACTCATTCTCGATTTAAAATTCAAATATATATATTTGATGATATAAAACGACTATATTTGTAATACATTTTTTACATAATATAAAGAGACTTAATTATCATTTTTTTATTTGCATTAAATTATTTATTGTAATTTATACATTAATTTATCCCGTGTAATACACGTGTTTCTAAAGCTAGTATTCAAATAAAATAAAATAACTTGAGACACATGTCACTTGTAGATTCATTCTTAGCCAAAAATCCCGCTTAAACTATTTTCCCATTTTTAATGAAAACTTATTATGTAAATGTAATCAAAACAAATCATTCTATCATTTAACAAATAAATAATTACCAAAATTATATAGATTAAAAAATAAGTGGATATTTATGTCAGTATATTAAAAATCTTAAATATATATAAACGAAAATCTCTAAAATCTCTCAAGTCACCAGATTGCTTTATTTGTAAATGAAGTCTTCTCATGCATTTAACCCGAATTCACAGGTATGGAACTCACAAAACCTAAATAGCTCTTAAACGGGTTATAACATCTCATTATATTAAAAACTAATCCATCAAATATTTGATATAAAAATCCTAGAAAATGGTGAGATACAATAAATTAATATCAATTTTTATTAAAAAAACGATATTATTTATAATTAATAAACAATTTTATAGTAAAAATGGCTCATGGGTCTCACCAAACCCAGAGCTTTTAAACCGAATTATAACATTTTATTTATTTGTGAAACCCTTTCATCATCAAATCCTAAGTATATTATTAACTTTCTTACAATAATTAAAATTAAAATCCAAAAAATATATAAATAACAGAAACGAATAATGTAAAAAAAACCCCTAATACGGGGGATAAAACTAGTATTTATATAGTTGATGAAATCATATCTAACTTTGTTTTAAATCAATTTTTAATTCTAATAAAGTAAAATAACTGGAGACACATGTTACTTGCAAATTCATCCTTAGCAAAAAATTATCACTCAAACTATTTTCCTACTTTTAATGAAATCTTATATATGTTAATGTATTAAAAACAAATCAATTTATCATTTAACGAATAAATAATTACCAAAGTTATAGAGATTAAAAAATCTGCGGGTATTTATGTCGGTGTAATAAAAAATTTTATACTTTTGATGAAATCATATCTATCATTTTTTTATTAAATCAATTTATAAAAACTTTTCAGTGTAAAAGATGAATGTGGTAAAAATTGATGAACGATATTGATATGTCTAAGAAAATAAAAACAAGAAGAAATAATCATTAAATAGCAATTTTATTCTCACACATTCATCAACCTCCATGGATCCATGAAATTCTCATCCATCTCTTTCCAATATGTAATAAAAAAACGTGTTTTAGTCATGCTAATTTTATATATGATGTTCTTTTTTTATGTCATCTTTAATGAAACATCTTAGCATCTTTTGTTAGAATTCGCTATTCAATTAAAAAATATAATTACAACTTATAAAATTACTAGGCAAATCTTTTTCGTCAAAATGAAGAAATCGCGTTAAATGCACCACACATTCGTATGAATATTCAATTAAAAATATAATTTGAACTTATTAAATTATTTAATTTGATAAATTATAGTTTTTTGTAACTTTATCATTTAATTTCTATAGTTTAATTTTATTTATTTCGAGCTTCTCAAGCATTACTTGGGTTCTAAAGCTAGTTATTATATAATATAAAAAGAGAAGTTTGGTGACATAATATCATTATTGGTCCACTTGGTCTTTTATGTTTGGTCAAGTTATATATTTATTTTTTGTTTTAATTAAATTTGATAATTAAACGATTATTTATGTTAACTCACCGCAACAACACCCGGAACCAACAACGCTCGAGTTTATCAACTCTTCCTCACAACATTCGGGTTTTAGTATTGCCTACCGACTCTTTTGTTTTGGTTCTGATACCATAACAAGTGTAACCGAAGCTGACTAAATTGGCGTCAACTCACCGGTGTGATGCCCAGAACCGAGAACACTCGGGTTTTACCAACACGCTATTGTAACGCTCGCGATCGACAACACTCGAGTTTTGCTCAAGTTTTACTGGACGACGTCACCCGATTTGTCCACCTCAATTTTTATATTTTGTTTGTTTTGTTTTTTTAGTTACGGTACAATAACTCCTACAACCAAAATCGACCGAATTTGCGTCAACTTACCATCTTAACATTTGGAAATGACAACACTTGGGTTTTACCGACCTATCACAGCGCAATGCGCCAGGGGAAACACTAGATTAGAATAAAATAAAACTTTAATCTATCTATTCTAATAAAAGACTACTATTTTTGCCACTTGTTAATCCCATAGCCATCCTCACTTTTTTTAACCAATTTCAATATATGGTTCTTATCTTTTTAGTCATTTTAATATATGAATTCAAATTTATTTTTATTAAATGTAAATCCTAACTGATTCATTCATTAACATTAATGGTAAAATAAGAAAATAAGAAAAATATTAAAATTGAAGTTGCAAGTCTGTTAGAATAAAATTTTAAAGTCACAGATAATTACATATTAAAGAAAATAAAGGTGCATCATTTTCGAAGAATTTGTATTTATATGTCAACTACAAGTTGTTTATAAATTGAGGTTCGAGCAACGATGCATAATTTTTTATTTAAGATTTGTTTCAAATTTGGATATAAAATTTTCTTATATGCATTTGAACTCAGGAAAATGTGTATTTTCTTAATTTTCTACAAATATTTTTGTAACATCCTAAATTTTATAATATTAAATAAAGAGAATTTTTGTTTGTTAAGCGTTGTTCATATTTAATTAAGATTAAATATAATAAGGAGTATGGACTTGGAATAAAAGATGGATTCAAAGGATGAGTATGGGCCTTAGGTCCATGGGCTTAAGAGATTATAAATACTCCCTTAAACCTCCCTAAAACCCTAACTCTCTCATTCCCACATTTCATAAATCTCTACACACTCAAAACACACACATACACATACATATTCACGGCCGCCAGCAAAAAAGGAAGATCCGAGACCAAACGGGCAAAGATTCTTGATAGATCTTCGATATTTAAGCAAGATACAAGATTTAAGTTCATAACCAAGCTAACCGTGACCTAACAAACGCATAAAGGTATTTCTTTATCTTAAAGATTACGTTTTTGTGAACGGTTTGTTATGAAACTTAAACATAGAGTAGATCAGGTATAGATAAGTCGTAAAGTTGCAAACTTGATGATTAAAATGGACTTAATGAACTTATGGACGTATATGGCTCATAAGGAAACCCTAGATCTAGCCTTGAACGTTTTTTACCATAAAGGTCCAAGCTTTATGGTCACTCGGGTCAAGTTTTGACCGAAAACGGTTAAGGAAACATTTATGGGTCAATACCGAGCCATAATAAGGTGTTAGGGTTAAAACGAGCAAAGATAATGATGGTAAAGGACCAACCCGTGACCAAATTATTCAGCTCGTTCGATTACAATATGGAACCCGTTTACATTC